>NC_054877.1:1206739-1218808 GCF_018320785.1 Cheilinus undulatus | reverse complement strand
CAAAGAGCAGAAAAAGAAGTCTTAATGTTCTTGTAAGGACATCATTACCTTTAGTACCTTTACATCTAAAGCCAATAATTTAGTTTTTAGTACTTTTACCGTTTTATTCATCGGTAATGTGATTAGCATCATGCTAGCTACGATAATGCTATGCACGGTACTTCGCATTAGCTCACGCAATCTTTGCCCTCACAATGAGTCGACATGCGTTTGAACATAATGTTTATGAGAAAAGGGAACTTCATAGTCACTGTTTGCCATACCATAAACTTACCTTTTATTTGCTGAAAATAGGGACTGCAGCCCAACTATCAGGTCACTGATTCTGCAGGTAAAGGTGCACCTTCACCGTCCTCCAGTGTTAAACACCAGTTTTCAATGTAACGCGCTCTCTGATTGGCCAATAGCACTCATGCCGTATGAATCGCAGCCTGCTATTGGCCAAACGTTACAGTAGGCATCGGCGTTTGCCTGAAAAAATAACGAACTTTAGGTTACGATAGTAAAAAAATGTGCAAGTATTTGGAGTGACAACAAACAGAATCTGATTAATAGTAAAATAATCTTCATAATATGAGAAATCTGGCTCCTCCCTCGGTGCAGATCGTTATTTTCAAAAACTTAAGCAGATACGCGGCCTCGGCCCACCGCCTACTTACACCCCAACCCTTCTAACCCTCAGCCTCATGCCTAACTCCAATTACTAGCTCAGTCCTTCCAGCCCCCAAAAACGGTTTGGTTGAGTACTGAATCTCTGGTCTGAACTGGGATAATGTAGTCTTGGAGACAGTGTGATTTAAACTCCAGGCAAAAAGAGAGAGTGCTATTAAAGACCCTGTAAAGTGATGTTTGTGTCTTAACACACTAGAAATGTTGGAATGTGGTTGCTGTAAACCTTTGAAAACACTGAGATCTACATGTGACTGAATTCTGGATTTGGACTGTTAGAAAGTTCCATGTCTTTCCTGGTTGGGATTAATGTGGGCGGGGCTAATATGTGGACTCATGATGTCACCGACCCATTGTAGGGAATGACCCCGCCCCTCTAACACTCCAATAAAATCACAGAGCAGCTCTTCTCAGTCCAGTCTGTTGTTAGCTGATGTCTCTGCCTTTATTGAAAGTTAACAGTCAGTTTAATGTTGTTTTTTTTTGTTCACTGTGAGGTAAACTTACCAAATCTATCAGCCACAGTGGGCTATGGATCATTTAAAGCAATAGAACAGAGATTTCAAACAGAAAACAGACCTTGTCTCTTCTTCTGAGGTCAACAAAAGGTCAAGAGGCAGAAAAATGGTGAGAGTGCTGTCCTCCATTCAGATTGTAGCTTTTTTAAAACCTGAGGGGAATCATATTTCTCCTGAGTGGGCGTGGCTTCAGCTCATTCAGCAGACACGCCCACACCATCCTGGAGCAGACTTTACTGCCTCAATTTCAGCATTTTGAAGCTTAATTTTTATAAATGCAGAGATGTTTTATGTGACTGAAATTTGATTTAGGGGTTCAGAACACAGTGAGCTGTCATACAACAAACCTAAATACAGATTTATTTTCACTTTACAGGTTCGTTGAGATAATCCACAGAGATCAGTGTTACCTTGGCCTTCCACATGAGCCAGAGTTTGAAGGCATCAACACTGCTAAATTCCCCAGAGATATAACACTTCTGCTAAATACAGACAAATAACACTGCTAAATACAGAAAAGGAGAAAGACATTAAAATACCGATCAATCATGTTGGATGACAAACATTCTGGGGAGAATATGTAGAGAAATAACACTGCTAAATACAGAGAAATAACACTGCTAAATACAGAGAACTAACACTGTTAAATACAGAGAAATAACACTGCTAAATACAGAGAAATAACACTGCTAAATACGGAGAACTAACACTGCTAAATACAGACAAATAACACTGCTAAATACAGAGAAATAACACTGCTAAATACAGACAAATAACACTGCTAAATACAGACAAATAACACTGCTAAATACAGACAAATAACACTGTTAAATACAGAGAAATAACACTGCTAAATACAGAGAAATAACACTGCTAAATACAGACAAATAACACTGTTAAATACAGAGAAATAACACTGCTAAATACAGAGAAATAACACTGCTAAATACAGAGAAATAACACTGCTAAATACAGACAAATAACACTGCTAAATACAGACAAATAACACTGCTAAATACAGACAAATAACACTGCTAAATACAGACAAATAACACTGCTAAATACAGAGAAATAACACTGCTAAATACAGAGAAATAACACTGCTAAATACAGACAAATAACACTGCTAAATACAGACAAATAACACTGCTAAATACAGAGAAATAACACTGCTAAATACAGACAAATAACACTGCTAAATACAGACAAATAACACTGTTAAATACAGAGAAATAACACTGCTAAATACAGACAAATAACACTGCTAAATACAGACAAATAACACTGTTAAATACAGAGAAATAACACTGCTAAATACAGACAAATAACACTGCTAAATACAGACAAATAACACTGTTAAATACAGAGAACTAACACTGCTAAATACAGAGAAATAACACTGCTAAATACAGAGAAATAACACTGCTAAATACAGAGAAATAACACTGCTAAATACAGAGAAATAACACTGCTAAATACAGAGAAATAACACTGCTAAATACAGACAAATAACACTGCTAAATACAGACAAATAACACTGTTAAATACAGAGAAATAACACTGTTAAATACAAAGAAATAACACTGCTAAATACAGAGAAATAACACTGCTAAATACAGAGAAATAACACTGCTAAATACAGAGAAATAACACTGTTAAATACAGAGAAATAACACTGCTAAATACAGAGATATAACACTGCTAAATACAGACAAATAACACTGCTAAATACAGAGAAATAACACTGTTAAATACAGAGAAATAACACTGCTAAATACAGAGATATAACACTGCTAAATACAGACAAATAACACTGCTAAATACAGAGAAATAACACTGTTAAATACAGAGAAATAACACTGCTAAATACAGAGAACTAACACTGCTAAATACAGACAAATAACACTGTTAAATACAGACAAATAACACTGCTAAATACAGAGAAATAACACTGCTAAATACAGAGAAATAACACTGCTAAATACAGACAAATAACACTGCTAAATACAGACAAATAACACTGTTAAATACAGAGAAATAACACTGTTAAATACAAAGAAATAACACTGCTAAATACAGAGAAATAACACTGCTAAATACAGAGAAATAACACTGCTAAATACAGAGAAATAACACTGCTAAATACAGAGAAATAACACTGCTAAATACAGAGAAATAACACTGTTAAATACAGAGAAATAACACTGTTAAATACAAAGAAATAACACTGCTAAATACAGAGAAATAACACTGCTAAATACAGAGAAATAACACTGCTAAATACAGACAAATAACACTGCTAAATACAGACAAATAACACTGCTAAATACAGAGAAATAACACTGCTAAATACAGAGAAATAACACTGCTAAATACAGAGAAATAACACTGCTAAATACAGAGAAATAACACTGCTAAATACAGAGAAATAACACTGCTAAATACAGAGAAATAACACTGCTAAATACAGAGAAATAACACTGCTAAATACAGAGATATAACACTGTTAAATACAAAGAAATAACACTGTTAAATACAGACAAATAACACTGCTAAATACAGACAAATAACACTGTTAAATACAGAGAAATAACACTGTTAAATACAAAGAAATAACACTGTTAAATACAGACAAATAACACTGCTAAATACAGACAAATAACACTGCTAAATACAGAGAAATAACACTGCTAAATACAGAGAAATAACACTGCTAAATACAGAGAAATAACACTGCTAAATACAGAGAAATAACACTGCTAAATACAGAGAAATAACACTGTTAAATACAGAGAAATAACACTGCTAAATACAGACAAATAACACTGCTAAATACAGACAAATAACACTGCTAAATACAGACAAATAACACTGTTAAATACAGACAAATAACACTGCTAAATACAGAGAACTAACACTGCTAAATACAGAGAACTAACACTGCTAAATACAGACAAATAACACTGTTAAATACAGACAAATAACACTGTTAAATACAGAGAAATAACACTGCTAAATACAGAGAAATAACACTGCTAAATACAGACAAATAACACTGTTAAATACAGAGAAATAACACTGCTAAATACAGAGAAATAACACTGCTAAATACAGACAAATAACACTGCTAAATACAGAGAAATAACACTGTTAAATACAGAGAAATAACACTGCTAAATACAGACAAATAACACTGCTAAATACAGACAAATAACACTGCTAAATACAGAGAAATAACACTGTTAAATACAGAGAAATAACACTGCTAAATACAGAGAAATAACACTGCTAAATACAGACAAATAACACTGCTAAATACAGAGAAATAACACTGTTAAATACAGAGAAATAACACTGCTAAATACAGACAAATAACACTGCTAAATACAGAGAAATAACACTGTTAAATACAGACAAATAACACTGTTAAATACAGAGAAATAACACTGTTAAATACAGACAAATAACACTCTTAAATACAGAGAAATAACACTGCTAAATACAGAGAAATAACACTGCTAAATACAGAGAAATAACACTGTTAAATACAGAGAAATAACACTGCTAAATACAGAGAACTAACACTGCTAAATACAGAGAACTAACACTGCTAAATACAGAGAAATAACACTGCTAAATACAGAGAAATAACACTGTTAAATACAGAGAAATAACACTGCTAAATACAGAGAACTAACACTGCTAAATACAGAGAACTAACACTGCTAAATACAGAGAAATAACACTGCTAAATACAGAGAAATAACACTGCTAAATACAGAGAAATAACACTGTTAAATACAGAGAAATAACACTGTTAAATACAGAGAAATAACACTGTTAAATACAGAGAAATAACACTGCTTAGTAAATGATAGCCATGATCTGCAGGGGTCTGCTCGTTTGCTCTACAATCTTTTAGAAAACACAGACCAAACAAAGATGAATGTCAAAGCCTGTTTTGAACTTTTTAAGTAACGACACAGAGTCAAACATGAATAACAACGTTGGCCTGACATCTGCAGAATGAAGATCTAACAGTTTGACCCTCAGAGAGATGCTTGTGTCCAGGGAATCGCTCCAACAGTTCTCGTTGTCTCCAAACTGTGGTGTAGCTGATGTTACTAGAAACAAAGACTGTAGAACAACAAGGAAATATCTAGAACCACAGGAAACACTGGCACTGCACATAGAAGGAGGAACACTTACTTTCTTCTTCACCAGGATGGCCGAGCACTGAAGAGGGACACCCATCATCTTATGAGGATTCCAGGTTACAGAGGAGGCTCTGAAAAAGAGTGTTAGACCTACTGACCCCTGACTAAATAACACATCTATGTTCTGTTCTTTATAAATGTGATGTTAGTCTACAGTTTTAGAGCTGCCTCCCCCGAGGAACTCAGACTGAAACATTTCATTGTTCTTTGTTTGATGTGGTTACCTCTCAATACCCTGTAGTTTCATCCTGTGTCGTTCTGACATCAGCAGGCCGCCGCCCCATGCTGCCTGGAGAGAGAGACTCACATGAACACACATTCTGTACCAGACTATAGTCCTGGTCCCCTTACACCCACATGGATCTACAGTAGAGCTTGGGGCCTCTGGCCCTCGTGTTGGTGGTCCTGAGTGTTATTTAACTTTAATATTAGACATAGACACAGGTCAGTCCTGGTCCCCTTACACCCACATGGATCTACAGTAGAGTTTGGGGCCTCTGGCCCTCGTGTTGGTGGTCCTGAGTGTTATCTAACTTTAATATTAGAGACAGACACAGGTCAGTCCTGGTCCCCTTACATCCACATGCATCCACAGAGAGTGTCGATGGCAGATGTCTGCGATGTCATGGAGAGGGTCGAAGGCTCCGTACACCGTGGTCCCCGCTGTGGCGTTGACATAGAAAGGAACCAATCCCTGACAGAGAGAGAGAAGTCTTCAGGTTGGAGACACTCGGACAGGTGTTCAGCCGTCACCACTAGAGGGCAGCAGAGAGCTCAGATACACAGGTGAATGATGATACTGTGCTGATTATTAGTTTCTCAGACCAGAACTGATTTATGGATCTGTATATTTAGTTGACTGACAAAAACAAATCTGAATGGTTAAAAAAAAAAGAAAAAATACAACAGCAGCTTTGTCCTCATGAGACATGGAAAAGAGGAGGACAGCAGTCGTAACCTGAAGCAGAGAGGTAGTTCTGTTCCACTGACCAGAGCAGCAGCAGAATCATGGAGCCTCTGAAGACTTTTAACTTTTATGGTTTGAAGATGTAACTTTGATTTTTCCTGACATTATGAAGAATGAGAAGAGCCTTTTTTTACTGACATTATCTCACAGGATGAAAGAGAAAAACACAAATAAGGCAGCTAGAAACCAACTGCCAGGCTAGTTAGATTAAAATCAATTCAGCCTGACTCTACAGTCAGAGAGCCCTGACCCAGGACTGGAGCCTGACTCTACAGTCCAAGAACCCTGACCCAGTACTGGAGCCTGACTCTACAGTCCACGAACCCTGACCCAGCACTGGAGCCTGACTCTACAGTCCAAGAACCTCTGACCCAGCACTGGAGCCTGACTCTACAGTCCAAGAACCCTGACCCAGTACTGGAGCCTGACTCTACAGTCGGAGAACCCTGACCCAGCACTGGAGCCTGACTCTACAGTCATAGAACCCCTGACCCAGCACTGGAGCCTGTCTCTACAGTCATAGAACCCGTGACCCAGTACTGGAGTCTTACTCTACAGTCCAAGAACCCTGACCCAGCACTGGAGCCTGACTCTACAGTCCGAAAACCCCTGACCCAGCACTGGAGCCTGACTCTACAGTCATAGAACCCCTGACCCAGCACTGGAGCCTGACTCTACAGTCATAGAACCCCTGACCCAGCACTGGAGCCTGACTCTACAGTCCAAGAACCCTGACCCAGTACTGGAGCCTGACTCTACAGTCCAAGAACCTCTGACCCAGCACTGGAGCCTGACTCTACAGTCCAAGAACCCTGACCCAGTACTGGAGCCTGACTCTACAGTCTGAGAGTTCTGACCCAGTACTGGAGCCTGACTCTACAGTCCAAGAACCTCTGACCCAGCACTGGAGCCTGACTCTACAGTCCAAGAACCCTGACCCAGTACTGGAGCCTGACTCTACAGTCGGAGAACCCTGACCCAGCACTGGAGCCTGACTCTACAGTCATAGAACCCCTGACCCAGCACTGGAGCCTGTCTCTACAGTCATAGAACCCGTGACCCAGTACTGGAGTCTTACTCTACAGTCCAAGAACCCTGACCCAGCACTGGAGCCTGACTCTACAGTCCGAAAACCCCTGACCCAGCACTGGAGCCTGACTCTACAGTCATAGAACCCCTGACCCAGCACTGGAGCCTGACTCTACAGTCATAGAGCCCCTGACCCAGCACTGGAGCCTGACTCTACAGTCCAAGAACCCTGACCCAGTACTGGAGCCTGACTCTACAGTCCAAGAACCTCTGACCCAGCACTGGAGCCTGACTCTACAGTCCAAGAACCCTGACCCAGTACTGGAGCCTGACTCTACAGTCCAAGAACCTCTGACCCACCACTGGAGCCTGACTCTACAGTCCAAGAACCCTGACCCAGTACTGGAGCCTGACTCTACAGTCCACAAACCCTGACCCAGTACTGGAGCCTGACTCTACAGTCCACGAACCTCTGACCCAGCACTGGAGCCTGTCTCTACAGTCATAGAACCCGTGACCCAGTACTGGAGTCTTACTCTACAGTCCAAGAACCCTGACCCAGCACTGGAGCCTGACTCTACAGTCCGAAAACCCCTGACCCAGCACTGGAGCCTGACTCTACAGTCATAGAACCCCTGACCCAGCACTGGAGCCTGACTCTACAGTCATAGAACCCCTGACCCAGCACTGGAGCCTGACTCTACAGTCCAAGAACCCTGACCCAGTACTGGAGCCTGACTCTACAGTCTGAGAACCCTAACCCAGCACTGGAGCCTGACTCTACAGTCATAGAACCCCTGACCCAGCACTGGAGCCTGACTCTACAGTCCAAGAACCCTGACCCAGGACTGGAGCCTGACTCTACAGTCTGAGAGTTCTGACCCAGTACTGGAGCCTGACTCTACAGTCTGAGAACCCTAACCCAGCACTGGAGCCTGACTCTACAGTCTGAGAACCTCTGACCCAGCACTGGAGCCTGACTCTACAGTCTGAGAACCCTAACCCAGCACTGGAGCCTGACTCTACAGTCGGAGAACCCTAACCCAGCACTGGAGCCTGACTCTACAGTCTGAGAACCCTAACCCAGCACTGGAGCCTGACTCTACAGTCATAGAACCGCTAACCCAGCACTGGAGCCTGACTCTACAGTCTGAGAGTTCTGACCCAGTACTGGAGCCTGACTCTACAGTCCGAGAACCCCTGACCCAGCACTGGAGCCTGACTCTACAGTCTGAGAGTTCTGACCTGGCACTGGAGCCTGACTCTACAGTCTGAGAACCCTGACCCAGCACTGGAGCCTGACTCTAGAGTCGGAGAACCCTGACCCAGGACTGGAGCCTGACTCTACAGTCTGAGAGTTCTGACCCAGTACTGGAGCCTGACTCTACAGTCTGAGAACCCTAACCCAGCACTGGAGCCTGACTCTACAGTCATAGAACCTCTGACCCAGCACTGGAGCCTGACTCTACAGTCTGAGAGTTCTGACCCAGTACTGGAGCCTGACTCTACAGTCCGAGAACCCTAACCCAGCACTGGAGCCTGACTCTACAGTCTGAGAACCCTAACCCAGCACTGGAGCCTGACTCTAGAGTCGGAGAACCCTGACCCAGGACTGGAGCCTGACTCTACAGTCTGAGAGTTCTGACCCAGTACTGGAGCCTGACTCTACAGTCCGAGAACCCCTGACCCAGCACTGGAGCCTGACTCTACAGTCTGAGAGTTCTGACCTGGCACTGGAGCCTGACTCTACAGTCTGAGAACCCTGAATCAGCACTGGAGCCTGACTCTAGAGTCGGAGAACCCTGACCCAGGACTGGAGCCTGACTCTACAGTCTGAGAGTTCTGACCCAGTACTGGAGCCTGACTCTACAGTCTGAGAACCCTAACCCAGCACTGGAGCCTGACTCTACAGTCATAGAACCTCTGACCCAGCACTGGAGCCTGACTCTACAGTCTGAGAACCCTAACCCAGCACTGGAGCCTGACTCTACAGTCTGAGAACCCTAACCCAGCACTGGAGCCTGACTCTACAGTCTGAGAACCCTAACCCAGCACTGGAGCCTGACTCTAGAGTCGGAGAACCCTGACCCAGGACTGGAGCCTGACTCTAATGTCTGAGAGTTCTGACCCAGTACTGGAGCCTGACTCTACAGTCTGAGAACCCTAACCCAGCACTGGAGCCTGACTCTAGAGTCGGAGAACCCTGACCCAGGACTGGAGCCTGACTCTACAGTCTGAGAGTTCTGACCCAGTACTGGAGCCTGACTCTACAGTCTGAGAACCCTAACCCAGCACTGGAGCCTGACTCTACAGTCATAGAACCTCTGACCCAGCACTGGAGCCTGACTCTACAGTCTGAGAACCCTAACCCAGCACTGGAGCCTGACTCTACAGTCTGAGAACCCTAACCCAGCACTGGAGCCTGACTCTACAGTCTGAGAACCCTGACCCAGCACTGGAGCCTGACTCTACAGTCTGAGAACCCTAACCCAGCACTGGAGCCTGACTCTACAGTCTGAGAACCCTGACCCAGCACTGGAGCCTGACTCTACAGTCGGAGAACCCTGACCCAGGACTGGAGCCTGACTCTACAGTCTGAGAGTTCTGACCCAGTACTGGAGCCTGACTCTACAGTCTGAGAACCCTAACCCAGCACTGGAGCCTGACTCTACAGTCTGAGAACCCTAACCCAGCACTGGAGCCTGACTCTAGAGTCGGAGAACCCTGACCCAGGACTGGAGCCTGACTCTAATGTCTGAGAGTTCTGACCCAGTACTGGAGCCTGACTCTACAGTCTGAGAACCCTAACCCAGCACTGGAGCCTGACTCTACAGTCATAGAACCTCTGACCCAGCACTGGAGCCTGACTCTACAGTCTGAGAACCCTAACCCAGCACTGGAGCCTGACTCTACAGTCTGAGAACCCTAACCAGGCACTGGAGCCTGACTCTACAGTCTGAGAACCCTGACCCAGCACTGGAGCCTGACTCTACAGTCTGAGAACCCTAACCCAGCACTGGAGCCTGACTCTACAGTCTGAGAACCCTGACCCAGCACTGGAGCCTGACTCTACAGTCGGAGAACCCTGACCCAGGACTGGAGCCTGACTCTACAGTCTGAGAGTTCTGACCCAGTACTGGAGCCTGACTCTACAGTCTGAGAACCCTAACCCAGTACTGGAGCCTGACTCTACAGTCTGAGAACCCTAACCCAGTACTGGAGCCTGACTCTACAGTCTGAGAGCCACGATCCAGCACTGGAGCCTGACTCTACAGTCTGAGAGCCACGATCCAGGACTGGAGCCTGACTCTACAGTCTGAGAGTTCTGACCTGGAACTAGAGCCTGACTCTGTAGTCCGCTATGTTTTTTGTTTGAGTTCAGGAAGAGCCAAGGGATTGGTCAGATACTTGGGATGTTTGGTGACCATGATGGAATTGTCAGGTATGAGTAGGTGTGTACCTGACCTGATAATGTTTTAAACCTAGAGAGTCGAAGAAATAAAGATCAAAAAGGATGTGATGGTGTTGGTTCATTAAATATGAAAAGAATTACAACAGGTTTACTCCCACCATACCTTTCTCTGAGCTGTATGAATTGAGGACTCCAGCTCAGCAGGGATTAACTTCCCTCTGAAAACAAGAGAAAAGGAAATTATTGTCAGCAGCCCTTCATGTTTAAAGGAGCAGTCCATGGATTTAACTGTACCAAATATCAGGTCAGGTTTAATCACACTTTTGCAAGGCAGCAGCCTACATGGTCAGATCTACCTCTAAATATCTACATTTTAAAGGGTTAATCACACATGTTCGACAGGTGGTAGACCTGTAATCTCAGATCTACCTCTAAATATCTACATCTTAAAGGGCTAATCACACATGTTTGACAGGTGGTAGACCTGTAATCTCAGATCTACCTCTAAATATCTACGTTTTAAAGGGTTAATCACACATGTTTGACAGGAGGTAGACCTACAGACTTAGATCTACCTCTAAATATCTACGTTTTAAAGGGTTAATCACACATGTTCGACAGGTGGTAGACCTGTGATCTCAGATCTACCTCTAAATATCTACGTCTTAAAGGGTTAATCACACATGTTTGACAGGAGGTAGGCCTACAGACTCAGATCTACCTCTAAATATCTACATCTTAAAGGGTTAATCACACATGTTTGACAGGAGGTAGGCCTACAGACTCAGATCTACCTCTAAATATCTACGTCTTAAAGGGTTAATCACACATGTTTGACAGGAGGTAGGCCTACAGACTCAGATCTACCTCTAAATATCTACGTCTTAAAGGGTTAATCACACATGTTTGACAGGTGGTAGGCCTACAGACTCAGATCTACCTCTAAATATCTACACCTTAAAGGGTTAATCACACATGTTTGACAGGAGGTAGACCTACAGACTCAGATCTACCTCTAAATATCTACGTCTTAAAGGGTTAATCACACATGTTTGACAGGAGGTAGGCCTACAGACTCAGATCTACCTCTAAATATCTACGTCTTAAAGGGTTAATCACACATGTTTGACAGAAGGTAGGCCTACAGAATCAGATCTACCTCTGAGTCTTCAGTCGAAGAATTTAAAATGCAGCGTACATGTTTGACAGTGTTTCAGACATGGATAAATCTGTGACAATAACCTGGAATCCCAGACC
>NC_054877.1:900636-901639 GCF_018320785.1 Cheilinus undulatus | reverse complement strand
TCCTGAAAGTGAAGTAAAGCAGCCAAATGTTTAGAATCGGAGCCTGGTTAATCCTCATAATCCCTTTAATCTGTGTCTACAGCGGATTATCCATCTCAGACTAATTATAGGGATTTCTGAAGAGTAATTTAACCTCAGCATGTTAGCCTGTCTTTGGTTTGTATTCATCCTCACTGAGGTCAGACTGGACGTCAAACATCCGAGTCCTTCTCAGTCTCAGAGATGGTTGAGAGGAAAATGATCCTTCTGACTCTGGAGATTCAAATCTATGATTCTGATCAGAAGAATCTCCACAGACAGACGCGTGAGTGAGCGAGATCAGGGAAGAACAGATGCTGGCTGACATCACACCTGTTCAGGTAGTAGGAGACCCTCAAGCTCACAGTTTATCAGTCCCTGAATAACAGAGGAACCCTGACAGAAACCTGAACCATCAATCTAATGCCTGTGACACAAAAAGTTGGAACTAGGGTAAGAAAAGACTGGAATGCTTGGAAACATTCAACAGGTGAAAAAGTGATCAAATTCCTAGACAGGAGTTACAACAGCCTGGCTTCACGGTGAAGGTGGAAGATTTAATGTATTTTAAAGTTTAAAGGATGACATCATCTTCAAAGACAAGGTAAAGATGAAATCATCTTCAAGGGCAGAGGATGGAATGTTTTTAAGGATGATATCATCTCCAAAGGCAGAGGATTGGATGTTTTATAAACTGAAAGGATGACATCATCTTCAAAGACAAGGATGGAATGTTTTATAAACTGAAAGGATTACATCATCTTCAAAGACAAGAATGGGATGTTTTATAAACTGAAAGGATGACATAATCTTCAAAGACAAGAATGGAATGTTTAATAAACTTAAAGGATGACATCATCTTCAAAGGCAGAGGATTGGATATTTTATAAACTTAAAGGATGACATCATCTTCAAAGGCAAGGATGGAATGTTTTATAAACTGAAAGGATGACATCATCTTCAAAGACAAGAATGGAATGTTTTA
>NC_054877.1:848136-895636 GCF_018320785.1 Cheilinus undulatus | reverse complement strand
AAAAAAAAAAAACTAGATCATGTTTCTCTAAAACATGCACACCTATCTGACACCCCTCTACATTTTCATGACAGTACCTGTCATTCTGAAATATTTCCAAACAGCTGATTCTCCCGGCACAGATCCCAGATTTGACTGAGTATCTACTCAGAACCCAGGACTTCAGGTCCCCTCTTCCTGGACTAGAACAGTAGACCAGGACTTTGACTTTACGAAAGTGAATTAACCAGGGAGCCCGGACTTCAGTCTCTGATCTCACTGTCAGACGGGGCTTAACTACCTCATTCCATATTATTATGAAAATTGGATTTTAGTGTCATAAACATTCATTTTTTTGTTTTTCAGTGAAACTCATGGATGGTTTTGTGTCTCAGGGATCTTTGAATCACTGAAATCAATCTCAGACACCTGTGATCATTAGTCTGCCAGGTGACCCCAAATAAAGGAAAACTACTGAAGAAGGACGTTCCACATTATTAAGCAGGCCACAGGTTTCAGCAACAGGGGAAAGAAAAAGGATCTCTGCTGAAAAGCCTCAAATAGAGCAATGCCTTAGACAAGGAATGAAAGCACGAGATAATGTGATCATCGTACTGTGAAGAACCCTGGATGGTCCAGATGGAGGAGTAGTGGATGGTTGGTGGATGGCCACCATGTCCCAACAAGGCTGTGACATCAGCAAGGAGGGGGCGGAGTCAATTTCTGGGCTGGAATCATGAGGAGAGAGCTGGTAGGCCCCTTTAAGGTCCCTGAAGGTGTGAAAATGACCTCGGCAAAGTATCTAGAGTTTCTGACTGACCACTTTCTTCCATGGTACAAAAAGAAGAACCGTGCCTTCTGTAGCAAAATGATCTTCATGCATGACAATGAACCATCTCATGCTGCAGAGAATCCCTCTGTGTCATTGGCTGCTATAAAAGGAGAGAAACTCATGGTGTGGCCCCCATCCTCCCCTGACCTTTAACCCTACTGAGAACCTTTGGAGCATCCTCAAGCTAAAGATCTATGAGGGTGGGAGGCAGTTCACATCAAAACAGCAGCTCTGGGAGGATATTCTGACATCCTGCAAAGAAATTCAAGCAGAAACTCTCCAAAAACTCACAAGTTCAATGGATGCAAGAATAGTGAAGGTGATATCAGAGAAGGGCTCCTATGTTAACATGAACTTGGCCTGTTAAGATGTTTGTGATTGAAATAGCTTTGATTTCAGTAAATATGACCTCCTAATGCTGCAGATTCAACAAATGACCATTTTCACAACGTTACAACAGTGTTGTGTTCCTCATCTCTGCTCTAAAGCAGGGAGGAGCCACTCAGAGAGGGCCAATCATTTCAAAGTCAAAGGGTTGAACTGTTACAGGTGTTCAGATATTCTCAAATGAACCACTGTCAGAACTAAAGAGAGAAAATGCACCATAAAAGAGAATTTATTAAATCAACATTCATGTTTCTGAACTCAGTGCAAAAATATACCTTCAGTTAAATGATATAAACACAGATTTAGATGTTCTTGAGGTTGATTTTTCATATATTTTATTTGCATTTTCAGTTTTTAACAAGTGATCAAGGTTATTCTAGTTAACTAAAAGTAACTAAATAACAAAAACTAAAATTCAAAAATCATTTTAGTTGACTGAAACTAGATAAAAACAAAGCTTTGCCAAAAAAACAAAAACTAACTAAAACTGTATAGTGCACTTACAAAACTAACTAACTAAAATAAAAATGGAGACTAAATCTCCTTAGTTTTAGTCTTTGACACAACCAGACTGACTGGCACCTACACCAGAGTCTGGGGAGAGTAAAATGGCCTGATCTGATTGGTTAAGACTTCACACAGTGGTAGTTTTATGTCTGGAGTTTTATTCGAACATCATCATTAAATAAATAAATGAAAAGTGAAGAGTATCCTGTTTGAATATGTTTTTAAAAATGTACGACGTTTCCTCAGCTCTGACACATATCTGAAAAAACTAACTCTAATAGAAACTAAACTATAAAAAAAGCATTTATGCAAAATAAAAACTAAACTAAACTAACAAACCAGCAGTCAAAACTAACAAAATTTAAACTGAAGTTAAACACAGAAAGTGAAAACGAAATAAAAATAAAAACTAGTGAAAAATCCAAATCTATTATAACCTTGCAAGTGATGCATATGAAAATACCATTGGAGCCAATTATACCTCATGAAATGAAAAAATACAGAAAGAACTAAATAAAAACTCAAAAAAAAGTGAAAATAAATGTAAAAATCATATTACAATCAATAAAAATCCCAAAAGAAATTTAAGAAAATAAAATGATAAAATGAAATAAATTAAACCAAAAATACATAGAGAAACAAATAATAACCTCATTTAACTTACACAGATAATGAAAAATTAAATCAATAAATCATGTTAAAATTAAAGTGTTAGTGAACCCCGGCTCAGAGCTAACTCCGCCCACCTCTGTAATTCAAAAATGTCCAGAAAGTGAGCAGTTTGGCTCTGAGAGGAGGGAGGGAAAGGGACGGGGCTTTCCAGATGAGGCGGGAGTGACAGTGACGTCCCGTTGTCAGAGAGAGACACAGACAGAGTCCCGCAGCACTGCTGCCTCAGAGCGACCGTTTAAATGGAGGAGTTTTCCCCTCTAGAGTCCCCTGACGCAGGCTATAGTGTGGTGGACCGTGGTGGTTCTGAGCTCTACCTGTTCGGTCCACTGGCTCCAGCAGCGGCGTTCCTACAGCCGGAGCTCTCAGAGCCGAAGCAGTGCAGCCGAGGATGGGCGTGGTCTCTGAATGTTAGAGGAAGTAACGCTCTATCTTTTATGTCGAGTTTGTGACGTAGAAACCTAGCGATGGTCAGTTTCTACGTCACATAAGCCCCAGCTTTTCAGAAAAGATTTTTCAAGGCAGATGTCTGTTTGAGCTAATTAAAAGCCGTAAAATCCAGATTTTTATCAGTTTGGTGCAAATTTCAGCTTTAACACCAACACTGATGTGTTTTATTATAGCTCAGTCAGGTACCTCAGAGTACAGATGAAAAAAAGTGTTCACTACCTCTTTAATTTGATTTTTTCAGTCAAATGAAAAACTAAATAAAAGGACTCAATATACAGAGCTTAACAAATGTATTAGACCACCACATATCTGTCTCAGAGACCATCCAGCATCATGAAGTGCTTTAATGCGAACTCTTTCATTTTCAGTCAGCTCTCCACGTTTTACCATTTTGAACAGGAATGAGGAATTTCAAACTAAATTCACCCAAAAACACTGGGTTTCTCTGAGAAGTCAGAAATGAATCAAGCATAACATTCAACCACTAAAACTCAGTTTTCTTTTCAGGAATGACAGTAAATAACTATAATTTGACATATTAATCAGAGAATATTCATGTGCTTTACTATCTTTTCAGATTTTTTGTAAATCAGTAAATTGTAAAATTCATGGATAACAATAATAATTCTATTTTAGCATTAAAAATATCATTTGGGTTAAAGAGCTTCTACATATTGGTGTATTAACCATTGCAGAAACATAAGAAATGGTTTTGGTAATTACCAATGCTGTAAATTTAGGGCAGCTGTGGCAGAAACCTGACTGTGGTTAGGGTTAGGGTGGTCTCATACATTTGCTATCAGTAATTAACTAGAATTAGAGAAGTGTCTCTATCTTCATGTTTTCATGGCAGATATTTTTAATGTTTTCTTTGAGTTTATAATTTCTGGTGTTGAAACTGACTTGGGGGCCACAGTGAGTGAGATGGAGGGCCACATGTGGCCCCTGGACCACCATTTGCCCTCACCTGGTTTAAACCATCAACCTGTCTTTTAGACCCGATCCCAACCAATCAGATTCTCCTGTGGTCGGCCCGTCTGCTCTGGACATGATCATTCCTGACAGGATGTACTGTAGACCTCAGTCGTAATTAAACCTTAGCTAACTATAAACCCAGATCTGATCTTTGATTTCTAAGGTCTTTATGAAGTAGTGGCCAATCAGCTCAGTGACTTTATTCAGAATAACAGGATTTAGAGCCCAGCATGGCCCTGGATCTGCTGAAGTTAAAGTGACCAATGATCTACTGTGGGCTTTTAGTAGATCCTCGAGCTTCTGACCATCAGGTCCTGTTACCGAGGATTACAGCAGGAGCATTAGGCCGGTTTAGACCCTCTCTCTCAGAGCGATCTCAGTTTGTCCATGTTAGCGATCGGTCTTCTACTCACACCAGCGTCAGGGTTCTCTGCGTCTCACTCCTTACAGACTTCCTCTATCAGGAGGAACCACTGGTCTCCATTGTCCTGCTGGTAATACCCTCCTGTACATACCAGTGATGTCTGCAGAAGAATGCTTTAAAAATAAAAATGAACAAACAGAAGCAGAGGTTGTTGAAGAAGAGTGGATATTTAATTTTATTATGGGCTCATCAATAGTTATGGACAGATAATCATCTCTTTACAATACAACAGAAGATCAGAAGAGCATGACAGACCACTTCAACAGAACCTCAGATTAAAAAATCCATAAATAAGACCATAAATAAACCAAGTACATGTCTTCAAATAAGATATAGATCCATAAGTACTAATATAGTGTCTGCATGCGTCATCAAACACCCCGACCATCGTCTGTACAAAGAGGAGATCTGTGGTCGCTATATGGGGGGGGGGGGGGGTCTACAGAGGGACTCTATGAGGCTACTCGACCGTACCGAGGAAGGGCCCGACATAAAAAACAAGGAAGCACTTTTAGAGACCTCGCACACGCCAACGCACCGTCCATCATCATGGTATGTACATATGATCAGCACGCACACGTCACACGCTCACACGGTCTGACACTGGTGTCTGGGAGACCCTGATTTAAAGACCACCGATCCTGTCGTCACACCCTGAGGAGGAAGTACAAACCGCAGCTGAAGCTCGCTATTGGCCGGATTGTCACTGGTGATCAACATCCAGCTTTTCGTCTGTGGAAGACCAGATCTGACTGTTTATACAGAAATCAGATATTCATCAGTCAGAGCGTCATGTGACTACAACCAGATATATTTAAATATTTCAGACAACTTTACATGAACTCATTACTTTCTCTGCCAGCTGGGAAGATATTACTGCTCTCTGTTGAACTGACCAATAGGAAACAGGTAGAGGATGGATGCAAAATGGGATTGATAAGGCAAAACATTAGGCATAAAGTAGCAAAATGGTTAGGCCAGTAGCGCCATAGTGATATTTTTGTATGTAGGAGAGTTCAGTGTGACACTCTTGTCTCGCCAGAAAATGTTGAAGAACAAAGAATAAAGTTAAAAAAATTTAGAATAGGTGTGATGAAGCTGGCGGACGTCCTGTTGGGATTTGGACATGGGTGCTGGAGGCTTTTTTGTAGGTGGGGTTATGATGATGACCTTTATGCACACAAAAAGTCATAAGCCTGGATTGAACGGTGTGCAGGGACTGTTTTTTTAGGGGGCAACAAAGACAAAAATCAGTTGAAATATGACCCATTTTTTTTACTCCCTGTTGCCAGTAGGGGGCGCAATGATAATATTTTTGTATGTAGGCTCGTTCAGTGTGACACTATTGTCTTGCCAGAGATTGTGAAGAACATAGAATAAAGCTTTTAAAAATTAAGAAAGGGTTTAAGTCAATTGGGCAGCAGAAAAAAAACCCTTTCTGTGAAATTGCGATGAAGCTGGTGGACTTCCTGTTGGGATTTGGGCATGGGTCCAAGAGGCTTTTTTGTAGGTCTGGCGCTATGTTTTAGAGAAAAATGTCATTTGATCAGGAAAACATTTCCATTAAGCACACAGAATCTGGTTCAGGTACAACAATGTACAGGTGAGTTATGAGAGTTTGAGTTGTTGTAGTGGGACAGCACTGCTAAAATCATAATTTAATGCAATGCCCCTCCCCCACGTTTCAATGAAAATTCACAGATACTGAGTGCTGGCATGTTGATATATTCAGGCATGCACTAAAACCAAATTTAATAGATTTAGATTGGTTTTGCCAAAGTGTGTTTCCATTACAGCAAAACCCTATGTTTTTCAAAAGATAGCTAACTTTGAGGAGCTGCCATGGCCACACCTTTGGACTAACGAGAAAGTCACGACTAACTTTTGATCTAAGACATCTCTTTTTGCTGTAAACCAAAGATGAAGTTGTTTGGATGAATGCCCTCAGATAAGTTTGTTCAAATACAACCCCTAAATTATGCCTTGTTTCACATAAACCAAATAAAAAAATCAAAATGGCTGACTTCCTGTTTGATTTATGATATGGGTCCAAGAGGCTTTTTTGTGCACCCTGATGTGGCACACATGCCCATAAATGTTTGAAATCCTAGGCTGAACCTGCTGGGGGGGGCAGAATTTTTGAAAATTTATAGGGGGCGCCATTGAGCCAATAGGCCACATCCACCAACAAAAATCATATCAATTATCTCAGCATGCTAATGACAATTTTTCTGCCAAGTTCTATTGCTTTACACGTATCATAAGCCCCTGAAACTTATACTTCCTGTTTCAGGGCAAACAAAAAAACCCCAGGGCCACGCCTTTTTACGTAAAATTTCTACCCTTACATACATGTAATGTCAACTCCTTGGAAACTGCCTGAGCGTGTTTTAGAATGATCTGGCCCGTCATGTAGTTACTGGAAGGTGAAATTCAGAAGTGACTTTCTCTTGCCAGAGGTGAAGTTGAACATGAAATTGGTCTAAGATACAAAAATGTATTCCAGAGTTAGAGCTGTTCAAAAATTTAGGGCGAGACACAAAACATGGATTATTGTGAAATTTCAATGAAGCTGGTGGACTTCCTGTTGGGATTTGGGCATAGGTCCAAGAGGCTTTTTTGTTGATCTCATGATGCCCTATACCCACAGGGAAATTCATAAGCCTGGGTTGAATGGTGTGCCGGGGCTGTTTTTTTTTTGTGGCAACCCCTGAAAGCATCAAAAATCAGTGGTGCAAATGTTCCGACTGGCAGAAGGGGGCGCTGTGAAAAAGTAATGATATCGATGCATGGATGTGTTCAGTATCAGTGTGTGATAATCCTTGTGAGGTTTAGTGATGATTGAAATAAAGTTATAAGGTGATATTGGTGTAATTTCACAGCCGAAAATTGACAAAAACGAAGTTGAAGTTTGTGCTCTGATATCGACTTCGCCCTATGGTGAAAACTCACAGTTCGCACAACTTTGGGTCTCAAGGTTGTCTAGTTTGGGTAAAAAAATTCTGGAGGCAATCAGATAGAATCTCTCGGACTAGTTTGTTCAAATGTGCAAAGTGTCCATCAGTAAAAAAGGCCTAAAAACGCCAAATTTGATATTTCGGTGTCTGTAGTTTAGTTCCTGTACATTTTAGAGGATGGTCATAATGCATTTTTTTTCTCTCTTCATGATACATATGTGTACCGAGTTTCATGCATGTACGTCTTACCCAGGGCCCTATCTCACTTTTGGCGCCCCCTAGAGGAAACAGTGCGATGGACTTATATCGTTCCACCACCAGATGGCTAGTTCCCAAGGGGAACAATTTCTGAGAAAAAAAAAATTGAGTTTCCACATATGTCAAGGCCCCCAAAACAGGCCTGAAAGAGGTGAAAAAAATCAAGCAAAGCAAATATAATAGGCTCTCGCACCGGTTAGTGCTCGGGCTCTAATCATGTTTTCACTCACAGTGTTTGAAGGACTCATTTTAAATTTAGTCACAGATCACCTCCAAACCTGCAGAAACAAACACACGCGTTCAGGACTCGCTGCAGCTCTGGTCTTCCACAGTTTAACAGTCTAGACATCCAAGCCCACCGCATCTCTGGAAGCTGTTTTTAACTCCAACTGACGGGGTTTACACCAGAGAAGTCCTGGTCCCTCCTGTCCTCCTCTCTGACCAGGAGTCTGAGAGGTTCTCAGGGTTTTCATTAGTCCTGGTCCCTCCTGTCTGACCAGGAGTCTGAGAGGTTCTCAGGGTTTTCATTAGTCCTGGTCCCTCCTGTCCTCCTCTCTAACCAGGAGTCTGAGAGGCTCTCAGGGTTTTCATTAGTCCTGGTCCCTGACTTTGTGCCCTTCCCATCCTCCGTCAGTCCCAAACACTGACACGCCCACAAACGAAGCTTTGCTACTAAAACACTAAAGAAACGATTCAGTAGATGAGTTCACACACCTGGCAGGATCTGTATGGCCCTTTCCTCTGAATAAAAAGATATTTGACATTAAATATGGCTCACTGTCATGGTCACTGTCATCATTATAGGAACACAGAGGTAATCAGCTCCTGTACAAAACACCCCCACAGCCACACGCACACACCCACGTCTAGTCTTTACAAAAGAGGAAATAAATACAGAACATCAGTAAAGAGTCTCCGTCCTGGGATAGTTCTCTGCAGAAACCAGTGGCAGTTATAGAACCGGTAATGTAGAAATGGTTCACATCACATGTAAACAACATGAAGAGAATCATCCAGAGATGACCCCTCTGTCAGCAGGTCTGGTCCAGCTTTGGGTTCCAGCTGTGGATGAGATGATCCAGAAAGGCTGTCTTAGTGGCGCTTTAGTTCTGTAACAGCCACTCCATGGGTGAGGGTTTGAGCCCCTCTACAGTCCAGACTCCCTCTGAACCCTCTGTGGACTGATCAGGACTCCGATCAGGACTCCGAACAGGACTCCGATCAGGACTGTGGCTGCAGATAGATTTGAGATTCAGGCTGACACAGTCTCTCACTGGCATGTACAGGAAATAAAATAAATCACAAGTAAAGCTGTGTCTGAAACCAGGAACTATCTTACTACTCTGATGGCACACCGCCAGAGGTCTGGCTGTGTCCCAGTTCAGCACTGGTGTCTTTATTGTAAATGAGCCAGCTCTATGGAGTCATTATTGTTACAAAACTCCATTCAAAGCTGCCTTTGTGCTCTTAACGGCCTCCTTGTTCTTAGATTTGCTGTTTGTGCTCTAAATGTCTGATTCATCTCTAATCTTTTGTTGACGGCCACATTTCCTGCTGTAATGCTCAAACTGACCAATAGGAAACAGGTAGAGAATGGACCAATCAGGTTAGCTCTGCCTGTTGTTGCTGTGCTGTTCTCCTTTGATCTCACTGAGAGAGTCCCAACATTCTATCACACACACACACACACACACACACAGCCAAAAATCATCGTCAAACCTTAACCCTTAAGAGATCCTCGGGGCATTTTGTGCCATTCAGGTTTTTATTTTAAGCCATTTTGGCTGTGTTGAATGAAACTGAGAATATTCATGTTTATTTTTTTTTCAGAACTGTTGTCTCAGTTTCGGAAATTAGCCTAAAATGGCTACGCTACACACATTTGTCCCTAAGGACCAAAAATGTCCGGTTGAAAACCAGTGAAAATGACATTTTTGATCCCACAGTTATCTGAGCATAAACTAATATATTCCTTTATGTTCAGATTTCATTTTGGGCTGTTAGCTTTCAATTTAAACATTTTATATTTGTCCACTAGATGGCGCTACTTTTTCCTTTTCAAAGCATGCCACACGTTATATTGTTTTCTGCAGGGGTGCTTTGCTACTGAAATGATGTGTGTCTCTATTTATGTATTTATGTGGCATGTGTGTGTGTTGGTGTGTGTACTCTTGTTTGAATGAAAAATGAGTACAGTTTTATGATATCACACCTTCATATCAGGACAGTTGGAAAACTGAGGACATTTTTGACATCCTCATTTTTCTGAGCTCTCTACAGTGCTCTAGACCTTCTAAAAATGCTCCCAGACCAAAAATCTCTCATGTCCTGATACATCACAATTTTATGTAAAAAAAAAAAAGTGTTTTTCATTGTTGCTCACTTTCGATTTTGCCCCCTAGTGGCCAGTTTTGGAACTTCACACACTTTTCACACACTTTGGAGACGTCACTCTGCAGGTACTCATATATAACTGTGGGTGTGTGTTGGTGTGTGTATTTCACATGAATTTTGTGGTTTTGTTTTACCAAAAACAGTGGAGTTGTGTATACATACTGGCCTTTAAAGGGTTAAAATCCCCAAAATTATAATATATTTGATATTTGTATTTCATGCTGAAATAGTTTAAAAAGACTGACTTGTTTAAAGTGGGGTAAAAAATTAATATATGATATTTTTACAGCTGTTTTTGTCCTTAGGGACAAATGCGTTTGGTCAGGGGTGTCAAACTCAATCACAGCAGGGGCCGGATTCTGGATTCAGGACTAAACTGAGGGCCTAACAGGGTCACCTTTTAAACCAGAAACTGTCAACCTCATTTCACCAGTAATAAAATATTTTAAAAACTTAGCACTGATGATAAATAATTTTGAAATTTAAAAAGTTAAAAAGAAAAGTTTAAAGGCTCTAAATCTGAGAAAAGTAAATTTATTAGTTTAAAAAGGTCAAACATGAAACTGAAGTTATGTTTTTTAATGGCAAATAAATTAGAAAGCAGGTTAAAATTATTGGTTAAAAAGGTCAAAATATGAAATAATATATGAAATATAAAATTCATAATCATAAAATTAAAACTCAAAATATGATTCAAATTTTTAAATTGTGTCTAAAAGGTCAAACTATTGGATTATGAAGTCAAAGTTTGGAGTTTAAAATATAAGATAAATATAAAATAATTGGTTAAAAAGGTCAAAATATCACTAAAAAAATTAAACTTATGAATCCTAAAGCTCAAAATATTATATGAGAAGTCAAAATTATGAGTTGAAATGCTCAAAGTATGAAATGAAAAGTTAAAATCCTAATTTTGAGTCCTGATTGTGAGATGTAAAATGTGAAATTAAAACACAAATTAATTTCTTTCTCACATTCCTCACTTCTTCTGAATATTTTTACTCCTTACTTTTTCAGATTTGATGACTTAACAAGAATATCTTAAATCATCAGGATACATTCACATTTTTATACTTGAGGAACTCTGCAGACCTCAGACTGATGGGCTAGTTAGAACAGAAATATCAGATCATCCTGAGGGCCGGATTTAACTGTTCCACGGGCCGGATTTGGCCCCCGGGCCTTGAGTTTGACACCTGTGCATAAGGATATTAGAGGAGCTCTTAAGGGTTAACAGTAATTATTAAAAACCTGCCAAGACAGCAAAAAGGTGAATCCAGCATAGACGGCTGAATAACCTCTAGTCAAAATCAAGTCTGTAGGAGGAACTGAGTAAGCCTTGACATTTTTACTTCTGTTCATTAGAATAATAGATTTTACTCTTTCAAAACATGTGGAATTCAAAATTATGGAACTGTATCAAAATATCAAAAAGACTGAAAGTATATCACTGTTTTAGTCTGTATGTTAGTAAGTGGTTTCAGACACTTTTAGAGAAGTCAAAGTCTGATATTTTACCATCAGTACACTGAGAGACTGACCTAGAGCGGCCTGGTGGACTGGTCTCATTCATATTAATGTGAGGAGGATTATCACAGGGACTGGATGTAGTCGTGGTTAAAAGTTCTCTTTGCTTCCTCTCTGATATGAAACTAGCAGAAGATTCACTTTTTCATACAAGCACAACAGTCAGACATTTCACTGTGAACGCAGCTGATTGGTCAGCAGCTCTACGCTCCAGACATTTCACTGTGAACGCGGCTGATTGGTCAGCAGCTCTACGCTCCAGACGTTTCACTGTGAACGCGGCTGATTGGTCAGCAGCTCTACGCTCCAGACATTTCACTGTGAACGCTGCTGATTGGTCAGCAGCTCTACGCTCCAGACATTTCACTGTGAACGCTGCTGATTGGTCAGCAGCTCTACGCTCCAGACATTTCACTGTGAACGCGGCTGATTGGTCAGCAGCTCTACGCTCCAGACATTTCACTGTGAACGCTGCTGATTGGTCAGCAGCTCTACGCTCCACAATCTGACATACCTGGTGCCCCTTTACCGTCCTACCATGGATGGAGGGAGCCAGCCTGGTCCAGGGAATAGAAATCGTACTGTAGCTCTGACTCCGTGTTAGTCATAGCTGCTATAATATTCCTCCTGCAGCCATGAATTGTCTTCCAGCAGCTTTGATTTTGAAGTCTTCCTGGATGGTGCCTGGGTATTATTGCTAACGTAGCTGTAGAGACACTATGACACTAAAGGGGGGCCTGGTTGATCAGATTTTAAAACGCTGAGATACTGACCATGCAGTCGGGAGAAAGCTGGTGTTGGAGCTTTAATCTGGAGCTCTGCTTTCGTTCACAATTCATCAGAAATACCAGAGCTTATTTTCTGAGCCAGACTTCCTCCTGAAGTTCATATCATTAAAGCAATAAGGCTAGGCCATCATCGCTATATCACTCTTAAGTGATCAGACTCTGAAGATCCAGTTTAGAGTTTAAATCATCTCATCTCTCCACAGCTCATTGCCGTATGAAGCCGTTTGTCTTATTTATCCGGTAGAGTCCATCTTTGGTGCTGTTACTGTTCTTAATGCAATATTAATGTTTCTTTTTTCACCATGGAGAGCACAGCAGACAAAGCTTCAACAGGACAGTCATCGTTACGTTTATTTAAGTCAGTTCTCAAGCAATAACCTGTTAATGGCAGCTGTTTGAATAATTCATGTTGTCTGCCTTTTTAACAGCTTTTCTCCCTCAAGTAGCTCATATACTAGTTGGACTGGAATGACAACTGGGGTCCCAGACTGGCCTGCATGCAAAAGGCAAAGATTGTATATCAAAGAGACTTTGAAGGCATCATCTGTCTAAAGCAGGGGTGTCAAATGAATTATGGGAAAAAAAAAACTTGTGATACATGATGTTGAGATTAAAAACAGTCAAAATGGTAAGTTTAAAGGCTCAAAATTGAGATTAAAAGTCAAAATAATACTTTTAAAAGCCAAATATATAAATACATATCTCAACGAATAAAATATAAAGGTCAAAACATCAAATACAATTTGGAACCATGAGTTTAAGGTATAAATATGAGATAAAATGTTAAATTGTGACACTAAAAGGTCAAAATAAGGGATTAAAAGTCAAAGTTAAGAGTTTCAAATATCAAAATCATTATTTTAATTAATTTCAAAATCATTTCTTAATATTGTGAATCTAAAAAGTCAAAATATGAAAAAGAATTTGAAATCGTGTCAAAATCATAAATTTAAAGAAAAAAAAGAGATATTTCTAATATTTTTACATTTTAGAGCCTTAATTTTTAAACACTATTTTGACATTTTAAAGTCATGATTTTGACTTTTATCTCATGTTTTGACCTTTTTCAACTTCTAACTTTTATTTTTTTTATTTATAACTTTTCCTTTTTTTACTTTTGAAATTTAATCTCATATTTTGACATTTTAAACTGACAATTTCTGTTTAACTCATATTTTGATAGTTAAATATCATGATTTTGACCATTATCTCAGTTTTGCTGACCATTTCAACTCCTAACTTTGACTTTTATCTAATTTTTTAACCTTTAAAACTTATCATTTTGAATTTCATTTCATATTTTGATGTTTAAAACTCATGATTTTGACTTTTATCTAATTTTTGACAGTTAAAAATCATGGTTTCAGTTTTCTATCTCATATTTTGCCTTATAAAAACATTATTTTGACTTTGAACTTCATGTTTTTACCTTTAAAACTCATAAATTTGACTTTAATCTTACATTCTGAGTTTTTAACTTATCATGTTGACCTTTTAATCTCAAAATCATTCAGGTTCACATTCGACGGTTAAATATGGACCCTGCTAGGCACTCAGGTAAGACCCAAATTCAGAATCCAGCCCCTGCTGTGATTGAGTTTGACACCCCTGCTCCAGCTGTTAAGAGCAAAAACTGCCATTTTAGATCTCACTTCCATTAAAGCATCATACATGCATTTTATCACAGCTGGGTGTCAATCTGAGGTTTTGCCTTGGCATTGGTCATTTTTACTGCTCTCCACCAGATGGCGTCATGTTGACCATGTTTGGCTTATGGAGAAAAAAACATGCAAAAAATAATAATGCAAACTCAATGTTGCTGCGAATCACTGACATAACCCAGGCTGGGATAATTTAGCACAAAAATCCTATCCTGATCCTCCTCTCAGCTGCCAGCTGAGCCACATTCATTTTCTGGGAAGGAAGTGAAGTGTGTTCTCTGCTCTCTGCCAAACCTGGGGTCCCTGCTTTCTACAGCTGAGAGGCAGAAGAGATACAGATGTGCTGTTTTTGAAAGATTTACCCACACTGGAGAAAAATCATGGACTTACAAAAAAAACTACATTATATTTTAGTCTAGTTTTAGTCATCTTGATGAAAACTAAACTTAGTCTTTGTCAGTTTTAGTCATCACAGATCTATTTTTATTAGTCTAGTTGTTGTCCGTTTTAGTCATCACAGATCTATTTTTGTTAGTCTCAGTCTAGTTTTTGTCTGTTTTAGTCATCACAGATCTATTTTTGTTAGTCTCAGTCTAGTTTTTGTCTGTTTTAGTCATCACAGATCTATTTTTATTAGCCTAGTTGTTGTCAGTTTTAGTTGTCAGAGATCTATTTTTGTTGGTCTTACTCTAGTTTTTGTCCGTTTTAGTCATCACAGATCTATTTTTGTTAGTCTCAGTCTAGTTTTTGTCTGTTTAAGTCATCACAGTTCTAATTTTGTTGGTCTAGTTTTTGTCCATTTTATTCATCCCAGATCTATTTTTGTTGGTCTAGTTTTTGTCCGTTTTAGTCATCACAGATCAATTTTTTTCATTCTTAGTCTAGTGTTTGTCTGTTTAAGTCATCACAGATCTATTTTTGTTGGTCTAGTTTTTGTCCGTTTTAGTCCTAACAGATCTATTTTTGTTGGTTTAGTTTTGTCCGTTTTAGTCATCACAGATCTATTTTTGTTGGTCTTACTCTAGTTTTTGTCCGTTTTAGTCATCACAGATCAATTTTTGTCATTCTTAGTCTAGTGTTTGTCTGTTTTTGTCATCACAGATCTATTTTTGTTAGTCTTAGGCTAGTTTTTGTCAGTTTTAGTCGTCACAGATCTATTTTTGTTAGTCCCAGTCTAGTTTTTGTCCGTTTTAGTCATCACAGATCTATTTTTGTTAGTCTCAGTCTAGTTTTTGTCCGTTTTAGTCATCACAGATCTATTTTTGTTAGTCTCAGTCTAGTTTTTGTCTGTTTAAGTCATCACAGATCTATTTTTATTAGCCTAGTTGTTGTCCGTTTAAGTCATCACAGATCTATTTTTGTCCATCTTACTCTAGTTTTTGTCTGTTTTAGTCATCACAGATCTATTTTGTTGGTCTAGTTTTTGTCTGTTGTCACATCACAGATCTATTTTTGTTGGTCTTACTCTAGTTTTTGTCTGTTTTAGTCATCACAGATCTATTTTTGTTGGTCTAGTTTTTGTCCGTTTTAGTCATCACAGATCTATTTTCGTTGGTCTTACTCTAGTTTTTGTCCATTTTAGTCATCACAGATCTATTTTTGTTGGTCTTACTCTAGTTTTTGTCTGTTTTAGTCATCACAAATCTATTTTTGTTAGTCTAGTTTTGTCAGTTTTATTCATCACAGATCTATGTTTGTTAGTCTTAGTCTAGTTTTTGTCAGTTTTAGTCGTCACAGATCTATTTTTGTTAGTGTCAGTCTAGTTTTTGTCCGTTTTAGTCATCACAGATCTATTTTTGTTACTCTTAGGCTAGTTTTTGTCAGTTTTAGTCATCACAAATCTATTTTTGTTAGTCTAGTTTTGTCAGTTTTATTCATCACAGATCTATTTTGGTTAGTCTTAGTCTAGTTTTTGTCAGTTTTAGTCGTCACAGATCTATTTTTGTTAGTCTCAGTCTAGTTTTTGTCAGTTTTAGTCATCACAGATCTATTTTTGTTAGTCTTAGTCTAGTTTTTGTCAGTTTTAGTCGTCACAGATCTATTTTTGTTAGTCTCAGTCTAGTTGTTGTCAGTGTTAGTCATCACAGATCTATTTTTGTTAGTCTTAGTCTAGTTTTTGTCTGTTTAAGTCATCACAGATCGATTTTTATTAGCCTAGTTGTTGTCAGTTTTAGTTGTCACAGATCTATTTTTGTTAGTTCCAGTTCTTTTCAGTTTTAGTCATCACAGATCTATTTTTGTTAGTCTTACTCTAGTTTTTGTCCGTTTTAGTGATCACAGATCTATTTATGTCATTCTTAGTCTAGTTTTTGTCCGTTTTAGTCATCACAGATCTATTTTTGTTAGTCTTAGGCTAGTTTTTGTCAGTTTTGGTCATCACAGATCTATTTTTGTTAGTCTAGTTTTGTCAGTTTTATTCATCACAGATCTATTTTTGTTAGTCTCAGTCTAGTTGTTGTCCCTGTTAGTCATCACAGATCTATTTTTGTTAGTCTTAGTCTAGTTGTTGTCTGTTGAAGTCATCACAGATCTATTTTTATTAGCCTAGTTGTTGTCAGTTTTAGTTGTCACAGATCTATTTTTTTTAGTCTAGTTGTTGTCTGTTTTAGTCGTCACAGATCTATTTTTGTTAGTCTAGTTCTTTTCAGTTTTAGTCATCACAGATCTATTTTTGTTAGTCTTACTCTAGTTTTTGTCAGTTTTAGTGATCACAGATCTATTTTTGTCATTCTTAGTCTAGTTTTTGTCCGTTTTAGTCATCACAGATCTATTTTTGTTAGTCTTAGGCTAGTTTTTGTCGGTTTTGGTCATCACAGATCTATTTTTGTTAGTCTAGTTTTGTCAGTTTTATTCATCACAGATCTATTTTTGTTAGGCTTAGTTTTTTTTTTCCATTTTAGTCATCACAGATCTATTGTTGTTAGTCTCAGTCTAGTTTGTGTCAGTTTTAGTCATCACAGATCTATTTTTGTAAGTCTTAGTCTAGTTTTTGTCTGTTTTAGTTGTCACAGATCTATTTTTGTTAGCCTAGTTTGTGTCAGTTTTAGTCATCACAGATCTATTTTTGTAAGTCTAGTTTTTGTCAGTTTAAGTCATCAAAGATCTATTTTTGTTAGTCTAGTTTTTGTCTGTTTTAGTCATCACAGATCTATTTTTGTTAGTCTCAGTCTAGTTTTTGTCCGTTCTAGTCATCACAGATCTATTTTTGTTAGCCTAGTTTGTGTCTGTTTTAGTCATCACAGATCTATTTTTGTTAGTCTTAGTCTAGTTTTTGTCTGTTTTAGTCATCACAGATCTATTTTTGTTAGTCTCAGTCTAGTTTTTGTCCGTTCTAGTCATCACAGATCTATTTTTGTTAGCCTAGTTTGTGTCTGTTTTAGTCATCACAGATCTATTTTTGTTAGTCTTAGTCTAGTTTTTGTCAGTTTTAGTCATCACAGATCTATTTTTGTTAGTCTTAGTCTAGTTTTTGTCAGTTTAAGTCATCACAGATCTATTTTTGTTAGTCTAGTTTTTGTCTGTTTAAGTCATCACAGATCTATTTTTGTTAGTCTTAGTCTAGTTTTTGTCAGTTTTAGTGATCACAGATCTATTTTTGTCATTCTTAGTCTAGTTTTTGTCCGTTTTAGTCATCACCGATCTATTTTTGTTAGTCTTAGGCTAGTTTTTGTCGGTTTTGGTCATCACAGATCTATTTTTGTTAGTCTAGTTTTGTCAGTTTTATTCATCACAGATCTATTTTTGTTAGGTTTAGTTTATTTTTTTCCATTTTAGTCATCACAGATCTATTGTTGTTAGTCTCAGTCTAGTTTGTGTCAGTTTTAGTCATCACAGATCTATTTTTGTAAGTCTTAGTCTAGTTTTTGTCTGTTTTAGTTGTCACAGATCTATTTTTGTTAGTCTAGTTTTTGTCAGTTTTAGTCATCACAGATCTATTTTTGTTAGTCTAGTTTTTGTCAGTTTTAGTCGTCACAGATCTATTTTTGTTAGTCTAGTTGTTGTCTGTTTTAGTCGTCACAGATCTATTTTTGTTAGTCTAGTTGTTGTCTGTTTTAGTCGTCACAGATCTATTTTTGTTAGTCTAGTTCTTTTCAGTTTTAGTCATCACAGATCTATTTTTGTTAGTCTTACTCTAGTTTTTGTCAGTTTTAGTGATCACAGATCTATTTTTGTCATTCTCAGTCTAGTTTTTGTCCGTTTTAGTCATCACAGACCTATTTTTGTTAGTCTTAGGCTAGTTTTTGTCTGTTTTGTTCATCACAGATCTATTTTTGTTAGTCTAGTTTTGTCAGTTTTATTCATCACAGATCTATTTTTGTTAGGCTTAGTTTATTTTTTTTCCATTTTAGTCATCACAGATCTATTTTTGTTAGTCTCAGTCTAGTTTTAGTCATCACAGATCTATTTTTGTAAGTCTTAGTCTAGTTTTAGTCATCACAGATCTATTTTTGTTAGTCTAGTTTTTGTCTGTTTTAGTCATCACAGATCTATTTTTGTTAGTCTAGTTTTTGTCAGTTTTAGTCGTCACAGATCTATTTTTGTTAGTCTAGTTTTTGTCAGTTTAAGTCATCACAGATCTATTTTTGTTAGTCTAGTTTTTGTCAGTTTTAGTCATCACAGATCTATTTTTGTTAGTCTAGTTGTTGTCAGTTTTAGACATCACAGATCTATTTTTGTTAGTCTTAGTCTAGATTTTGTCCGTTTTAGTCATCACAGTTCTATTTTTGTTAGTCTCAGTCTAGTTTTTGTCTGTTTAAGTCATCACAGATCTATTTTTGTTAGCCTAGTTTGTGTCTGTTTTAGTCATCACAGATCTATTTTTGTAAGTCTAGTTTTTGTCAGTTTAAGTCATCAAAGATCTATTTTTGTTAGTCTAGTTTTTGTCTGTTTTAGTCATCACAGATCTATTTTTGTTAGTCTCAGTCTAGTTTTTGTCCGTTCTAGTCATCACAGATCTATTTTTGTTAGCCTAGTTTGTGTCTGTTTTAGTCATCACAGATCTATTTTTGTTAGTCTTAGTCTAGTTTTTGTCTGTTTTAGTCATCACAGATCTATTTTTGTTAGTCTCAGTCTAGTTTTTGTCCGTTCTAGTCATCACAGATCTATTTTTGTTAGCCTAGTTTGTGTCTGTTTTAGTCATCACAGATCTATTTTTGTTAGTCTTAGTCTAGTTTTTGTCAGTTTTAGTCATCACAGATCTATTTTTGTTAGTCTTAGTCTAGTTTTTGTCAGTTTTAGTCATCACAGATCTATTTTTGTTAGTCTTAGTCTAGTTTTTGTCAGTTTAAGTCATCACAGATCTATTTTTGTTAGTCTAGTTTTTGTCTGTTTAAGTCATCACAGATCTATTTTTGTTAGTCTTAGTCTAGTTTTTGTCAGTTTTAGTCATCACAGATCTATTTTTGTTAGTCTAGTTGTTGTCAGTTTTAGACATCACAGATCTATTTTTGTTAGTCTTAGTCTAGTTGTTGTCAGTTTAAGTCATCAAAGATCTATTTTTGTTAGTCTAGTTTTTGTCTGTTTTAGTCATCACAGATCTATTTTTGTTAGTCTCAGTCTAGTTTTTGTCCGTTCTAGTCATCACAGATCTATTTTTGTTAGCCTAGTTTGTGTCTGTTTTAGTCATCACAGATCTATTTTTGTTAGTCTTAGTCTATTTTTTGTCCATTTTAGTCATCACAGATCTATTTTTGTTAGTCTTAGCCTAGTTTTTGTCAGTTTTAGTCGTCACAGATCTATTTTTGTTAGTCTAGTTTTTGTCAGTTTAAGTCATCACAGATCTATTTTTGTTAGTCTAGTTTTTGTCAGTTTTAGTCATCACAGATCTATTTTTGTTAGTCTAGTTGTTGTCAGTTTTAGACATCACAGATCTATTTTTGTTAGTCTTAGTCTAGATTTTGTCCGTTTTAGTCATCACAGTTCTATTTTTGTTAGTCTCAGTCTAGTTTTTGTCTGTTTAAGTCATCACAGATCTATTTTTGTTAGCCTAGTTTGTGTCTGTTTTAGTCATCACAGATCTATTTTTGTAAGTCTAGTTTTTGTCAGTTTAAGTCATCAAAGATCTATTTTTGTTAGTCTAGTTTTTGTCTGTTTTAGTCATCACAGATCTATTTTTGTTAGTCTCAGTCTAGTTTTTGTCTGTTCTAGTCATCACAGATCTATTTTTGTTAGCCTAGTTTGTGTCTGTTTTAGTCATCACAGATCTATTTTTGTTAGTCTTAGTCTAGTTTTTGTCTGTTTTAGTCATCACAGATCTATTTTTGTTAGTCTCAGTCTAGTTTTTGTCCGTTCTAGTCATCACAGATCTATTTTTGTTAGCCTAGTTTGTGTCTGTTTTAGTCATCACAGATCTATTTTTGTTAGTCTTAGTCTAGTTTTTGTCAGTTTTAGTCATCACAGATCTATTTTTGTTAGTCTTAGTCTAGTTTTTGTCAGTTTTAGTCATCACAGATCTATTTTTGTTAGTCTTAGTCTAGTTTTTGTCAGTTTAAGTCATCACAGATCTATTTTTGTTAGTCTAGTTTTTGTCTGTTTAAGTCATCACAGATCTATTTTTGTTAGTCTTAGTCTAGTTTTTGTCAGTTTTAGTCATCACAGATCTATTTTTGTTAGTCTAGTTGTTGTCAGTTTTAGACATCACAGATCTATTTTTGTTAGTCTTAGTCTAGTTGTTGTCAGTTTAAGTCATCACAGATCTATTTTTGTTAGTCTAGTTTTTGTCTGTTTAAGTCATCACAGATCTATTTTTGTTAGTCTCAGTCTAGTTTTTGTCCGTTCTAGTCATCACAGATCTATTTTTGTTAGCCTAGTTTGTGTCTGTTTTAGTCATCACAGATCTATTTTTGTTAGTCTTAGTCTATTTTTTGTCCATTTTAGTCATCACAGATCTATTTTTGTTAGTCTTAGCCTAGTTTGTGTCTGTTTTAGTCATCACAGATCTATTTTTGTTAGTCTTAGTCTATTTTTTGTCCATTTTAGTCATCACAGATCTATTTTTGTTAGTCTCAGTCTAGATTTTGTCTGTTTTAGTCATCACAGATCTATTTTTGTTAGTCTCAGTCTAGTTTTTGTCCGTTCTAGTCATCACAGATCTATTTTTGTTAGTCTTAGTCTAGATTTTGTCAGTTTTAGTCATCACAGATCTATTTTTGTTAGTCTCAGTCTGGTTGTTGTCCGTTTTTGTCATCACAGATCTATTTTTGTTGGTCTTAGTTTAGTTGTTGTCTGTTTAAGTCATCACAGATCTATTTTTGTTAGTCTAGTTTTTGTCCGTTTTAGTCATCACAGATCTATTTTTGTTAGTCTAGTTTTTGTCCGTTTTAGTCATCACAGATCTATTTTTGTTAGTCTAGTTTTTGTCTGTTTTAGTCATCACAGATCTATTTTTGTTAGTCTCAGTCTAGATTTTGTCTGTTTTAGTCATCACAGATCTATTTTTGTTAGTCTAGTTCTTTTAAGTTTTAGTCATCACAAATCTATTTTTGTTAGTCTCAGTCTAGTTGTTGTCCCTTTTTCTCATCACAGATCTATTTTTGTTGATCTAGTTTTTGTCCGTTTTAGTCATCACAGATCTATTTTTGTTAGTCTTAGTCTAGTTTTTGTCCGTTTTAGTCATCACAGATCTATTTTTGTTAGTCTTAGTCTAGTTTTTGTCCGTTTTAGTCATCACAGATCTATTTTTGTTAGTCTTAGTCTAGTTTTTGTCAGTTATAGTCATCACAGATCTATTTTTGTTCGTCTCAGTCTAGTTTTTGTCCATTTTAGTCATCACAGATCTATTTTTGTTAGTCTAGTTTTTGTCCGTTTTAGTCATCACAGATCTATTTTTGTTAGTCTTAGTCTAGTTTTTGTCAGTTATAGTCATCACAGATCTATTTTTGTTCGTCTCAGTCTAGTTTTTGTCCATTTTAGTCATCACAGATCTATTTTTGTTAGTCTAGTTTTTGTCAGTTTTAGTCATCACAGATCTATTTTTGTTAGTCTCAGTCTAGTATTTGTCCGTTTTAGTCGTCACAGATCTATTTTTGTTAGTGTAGGTTTTGTCAGTTTTAGTCGTCACAGATCTATTTTTGTTAGTGTAGTTTTTGTCAGTTTTAGTCGTCACAGATCTATTTTTGTTAGTCTAGTTTTTGTCAGTTTTAGTCATCACAGATCTATTTTTGTTAGTCTAGTTTTTGTCAGTTTTAGACATCACAGATCTATTTTTGTTAGTTTCAGTCTAGTTCTTGTCCGTTTTAGTCATCACAGATCAATTTTTGTTAGTCTCAGTCTAGTTTCTGTCCGTTTTAGTCATCACAGATCTATTTTTGTTAGCCTAGTTTTTGTCAGTTTTAGTCATCACAGATCTATTTTTGTTAGTCTAGTTTTTGTCCGTTTTAGTCATCACAGATCTATTTTTGTTAGTCTAGTTGTTGTCCGTTTTTCTCATCACAGATCTATTTTTGTTAGTCTCAGTCTAGTTTTTGTCTGTTTAAGTCATCACAGATCTATTTTTGTTGGTCTAGTTTTTGTCCGTTTTAGTCATCACAGATCTATTTTTGTTAGTCTAGTTTTTGTCCGTTTTTCTCATCACAGATCAATTTTTGTCATTCTTAGTCTAGTGTTTGTCTGTTTAAGTCATCAAAGATCTATTTTTGTTGGACTAGTTTTTGTCCGTTTTTCTCATCACAGATCTATTTTTGTTAGTCTAGTTTTTGTTCATTTTAGTCATCACAGATCTATTTTTGTTAGTCTAGTTTTTGTCCGTTCTAGTCATCACAGATCTATTTTTGTTAGTCTAGTTTTTGTCAGTTTTAGTCATCACAGATCTATTTTTGTTAGTCTAGTTTTTGTCCGTTTTAGTCATCACAGATCTATTTTTGTTAGTCTAGTTGTTGTCCGTTTTTCTCATCACAGATCTATTTTTGTTAGTCTAGTTTTTGTCCATTTTAGTCATCACAGATCTATTTTTGTTAGTCTAGTTTTTGTCCGTTTTAGTCATCACAGATCTATTTTTGTTAGTCTAGTTTTTGTCCGTTTTAGTCATCAAAGATCTATTTTTGTCAGTCTAGTTTTTGTCCGTTTTTCTCATCACAGATCTATTTTTGTTAGTCTAGTTGTTGTCCGTTTTTCTCATCACAGATCTATTTTTGTTAGTCTAGTTTTTGTCCATTTTAGTCATCACAGATCTATTTTTGTTGGTCTAGTTTTTGTCAGTTTTAGTCATCACAGATCTATTTTTGTTAGTCTAGTTTTTGTCCATTTTAGTCATCACAGATCTATTTTTGTTAGTCTAGTTTTTGTCCGTTTTTCTCATCACAGATCTATTTTTGTTAGTGTAGTTTTTGTTTTAGTCATCACAGATCTATTTTTGTTAGTCTCAGTCTAGTTTTAGTCATCACAGATCTATTTTTGTTAGTCTAGTTTTAGTCATCACAGATCTATTTTTGTTAGTCTTGTTCTAGTCATCACAGATCTATTTTTGTTAGTCTAGTTTTAGTCATCACAGATCTATTTTTGTTAGTCTAGTTTTAGTCATCACAGATCTATTTTTGTTAGTCTAGTTTTTGTCCATTTTAGTCATCACAGATCTATTTTTGTTAGTCTAGTTTTTGTCCGTTTTAGTCATCACAGATCTATTTTTGTTAGTCTAGTTGTTGTCCGTTTTTCTCATCAAAGATCTATTTTTGTTAGTCTAGTTTTTGTCCGTTTTTCTCATCACAGATCTATTTTTGTTAGTCTAGTTTTTGTCCGTTTTAGTCATCACAGATCTATTTTTGTTAGTCTAGTTTTTGTCCGTTTTAGTCATCAAAGATCTATTTTTGTCAGTCTAGTTTTTGTCCGTTTTTCTCATCACAGATCTATTTTTGTTAGTCTAGTTGTTGTCCGTTTTTCTCATCACAGATCTATTTTTGTTAGTCTAGTTTTTGTCCATTTTAGTCATCACAGATCTATTTTTGTTGGTCTAGTTTTTGTCCGTTTTTCTCATCACAGATCTATTTTTGTTAGTGTAGTTTTTGTCCATTTTAGTCATCACAGATCTATTTTTGTTAGTCTAGTTTTTGTCCGTTTTAGTCATCACAGATCTATTTTTGTTAGTCTGGTTTTAGTCAGTTTTAGTCATCACAGATCTATTTTTGTTAGTCTAGTTTTTGTCCATTTAAGTCATCACAGATCTATTTTTGTTAGTCTAGTTTTTGTCCGTTTTTCTCATCACAGATCTATTTTTGTTAGTCTAGTTTTTGTCCATTTAAGTCATCACAGATCTATTTTTGTTAGTCTAGTTTTTGTCCGTTTTAGTCATCACAGATCTATTTTTGTTAGTCTAGTTTTTGTCCGTTTTAGTCATCACAGATCTATTTTTGTTAGTCTAGTTTTTGTCCGTTTTAGTCATCACAGATCTATTTTTGTTAGTGTAGTTTTTGTCCATTTTAGTCATCACAGATCTATTTTTGTTAGTCTAGTTTTTGTCCGTTTTTCTCATCACAGATCTATTTTTGTTAGTGTAGTTTTTGTCCATTTTAGTCATCACAGATCTATTTTTGTTAGTCTAGTTTTTGTCCGTTTTTCTCATCACAGATCTATTTTTGTTAGTGTAGTTTTTGTCCATTTTAGTCATCACAGATCTATTTTTGTAAGTCTAGTTTTTGTCCATTTTAGTCATCACAGATCTATTTTTGTTAGTCTGGTTTTAGTCAGTTTTAGTCATCACAGATCTATTTTTGTTAGTCTCAGTCTAGTTGTTGTCCCTTTTTCTCATCACAGATCTATTTTTGTTAGTCTAGTTTTTGTCCATTTTAGTCATCACAGATCTATTTTTGTTAGTCTAGTTTTTGTCCGTTTTAGTCATCACAGATCTATTTTTGTTAGTCTAGTTTTTGTCCGTTTTTCTCATCACAGATCTATTTTTGTTAGTGTAGTTTTTGTCCATTTTAGTCATCACAGATCTATTTTTGTTAGTCTAGTTTTAGTCAGTTTTAGTCATCACAGATCTATTTTTGTTAGTCTGGTTTTAGTCAGTTTTAGTCATCACAGATCTATTTTTGTTAGTCTTAGTCTAGTTTTTGTCCGTTTCTCATCACAGATCTATTTTTGTTAGTCTTAGTCTAGTTTTTGTCAGTTTTAGTCATCACAGATCTATTTTTGTTAGTCTAGTTTTTGTCCGTTTTAGTCATCACAGATCTATTTTTGTTAGTCTGGTTTTAGTCAGTTTTAGTCATCACAGATCTATTTTTGTTAGTCTAGTTTTTGTCCATTTTAGTCATCACAAATCTATTTTTGTTAGTCTCAGTCTAGTTGTTGTCCCTTTTTCTCATCACAGATCTATTTTTGTTAGTGTAGTTTTTGTCCATTTTAGTCATCACAAATCTATTTTTGTTAGTCTCAGTCTAGTTGTTGTCCCTTTTTCTCAACACAGATCTATTTTTGTTGGTCTAGTTTTTGTCCATTTTAGTCATCGCAGATCTATTTTTGTAATTCTAGTTGTAGTCAGTTTTAGTCATCACAGATCTATTTTTGTTAGTCTAGTTTTTGTCAGTTTTAGTCATCACAGATCTATTTTTGTTAGTCTAGTTTTTGTCAGTTTTAGTCATCACAGATCTATTTTTGTTAGTCTAGTTTTTGTCCGTTTTAGTCATCACAGATCTATTTTTGTTAGTCTAGTTGTTGTCCGTTTTTCTCATCACAGATCTATTTTTGTTAGTCTAGTTTTTGTCCATTTTAGTCATCACAGATCTATTTTTGTTAGTCTAGTTTTTGTCCGTTTTAGTCATCACAGATCTATTTTTGTTAGTCTAGTTTTTGTCCGTTTTAGTCATCAAAGATCTATTTTTGTCAGTCTAGTTTTTGTCCGTTTTTCTCATCACAGATCTATTTTTGTTAGTCTAGTTGTTGTCCGTTTTTCTCATCACAGATCTATTTTTGTTAGTCTAGTTTTTGTCCATTTTAGTCATCACAGATCTATTTTTGTTGGTCTAGTTTTTGTCAGTTTTAGTCATCACAGATCTATTTTTGTTAGTCTAGTTTTTGTCCATTTTAGTCATCACAGATCTATTTTTGTTAGTCTAGTTTTTGTCCGTTTTTCTCATCACAGATCTATTTTTGTTAGTGTAGTTTTTGTCCATTTTAGTCATCACAGATCTATTTTTGTTAGTCTAGTTTTTGTCCGTTTTTCTCATCACAGATCTATTTTTGTTAGTCTAGTTTTTGTCCATTTTAGTCATCACAGATCTATTTTTGTTAGTCTAGTTTTTGTCCGTTCTAGTCATCACAGATCTATTTTTGTTAGTCTAGTTTTTGTCCGTTTTAGTCATCACAGATCTATTTTTGTTAGTCTAGTTGTTGTCCGTTTTTCTCATCACAGATCTATTTTTGTTAGTCTAGTTTTTGTCCATTTTAGTCATCACAGATCTATTTTTGTAAGTCTAGTTTTGTCCGTTTTAGTCATCACAGATCTATTTTTGTTAGTCTAGTTGTTGTCCGTTTTTCTCATCAAAGATCTATTTTTGTTAGTCTAGTTTTTGTCCGTTTTAGTCATCACAGATCTATTTTTGTTAGTCTAGTTTTTGTCCGTTTTAGTCATCAAAGATCTATTTTTGTCAGTCTAGTTTTTGTCCGTTTTTCTCATCACAGATCTATTTTTGTTAGTCTAGTTTTTGTCCATTTTAGTCATCACAGATCTATTTTTGTTAGTCTCAGTCTAGTTTTAGTCATCACAGATCTAGTTTTGTTAGTGTAGTTTTAGTCATCACAGATCTATTTTTGTTAGTCTAGTTTTTGTCCGTTTTAGTCATCACAGATCTATTTTTGTTAGTCTGGTTTTAGTCAGTTTTAGTCATCACAGATCTATTTTTGTTAGTCTAGTTTTTGTCCATTTAAGTCATCACAGATCTATTTTTGTTAGTCTAGTTTTTGTCCGTTTTTCTCATCACAGATCTATTTTTGTTAGTCTAGTTTTTGTCCATTTAAGTCATCACAGATCTATTTTTGTTAGTCTAGTTTTTGTCCGTTTTAGTCATCACAGATCTATTTTTGTTAGTCTAGTTTTTGTCCGTTTTAGTCATCACAGATCTATTTTTGTTAGTCTAGTTTTTGTCCGTTTTTCTCATCACAGATCTATTTTTGTTAGTCTAGTTTTTGTCCATTTTAGTCATCACAGATCTATTTTTGTTAGTCTAGTTTTTGTCCGTTTTTCTCATCACAGATCTATTTTTGTTAGTGTAGTTTTTGTCCATTTTAGTCATCACAGATCTATTTTTGTTAGTCTAGTTTTTGTCAGTTTTAGTCATCACAGATCTATTTTTGTTAGTGTAGTTTTTGTCCATTTTAGTCATCACAGATCTATTTTTGTTAGTCTAGTTTTTGTCAGTTTTAGTCATCACAGATCTATTTTTGTTAGTCTGGTTTTAGTCAGTTTTAGTCATCACAGATCTATTTTTGTTAGTCTCAGTCTAGTTGTTGTCCCTTTTTCTCATCACAGATCTATTTTTGTTAGTCTAGTTTTTGTCCGTTTTTCTCATCACAGATCTATTTTTGTTAGTCTAGTTTTAGTCATCACAGATCTATTTTTGTTAGTCTAGTTTTAGTCATCACAGATCGATTTTTGTTAGTCTAGTTTTAGTCATCACAGATCTATTTTTGTTAGTCTCAGTCTAGTTTTAGTCATCACAGATCTATTTTTGTTAGTCTCAGTCTAGTTTTAGTCATCACAGATCTATTTTTGTTATCATCACAGATCTATTTTTGTTAGTCTAGTCTAGTTTTGTCAGTTTTAGTCATCACAGATCTATTTTTGTTAGTCTAGTTTTTGTCCGTATTAGTCATCACAGATCTATTTTTGTTAGTCTCGTCTAGTTTTAGTCATCACAGATCTATTTTTGTTAGTCTAGTTTTTGTCCATTTTAGTCATCACAAATCTATTTTTGTTAGTCTCAGTCTAGTTGTTGTCCCTTTTTCTCATCACAGATCTATTTTTGTTAGTGTAGTTTTTGTCCATTTTAGTCATCACAAATCTATTTTTGTTAGTCTCAGTCTAGTTGTTGTCCCTTTTTCTCAACACAGATCTATTTTTGTTGGTCTAGTTTTTGTCCATTTTAGTCATCACAGATCTATTTTTGTAATTCTAGTTGTAGTCAGTTTTAGTCATCACAGATCTATTTTTGTTAGTCTAGTTTTTGTCAGTTTTAGTCATCACAGATCTATTTTTGTTAGTCTAGTTTTAGTCAGTTTTAGTCATCACAGATCTATTTTTGTTAGTCTAGTTTTTGTCCGTTTTTCTCATCACAGATCTATTTTTGTTAGTCTAGTTTTTGTCAGTTTTAGTCATCACAGATCTATTTTTGTTAGTCTAGTTTTTGTCAGTTTTAGTCATCACAGATCTATTTTTGTTAGTCTAGTTTTTGTCAGTTTTAGTCATCACAGATCTATTTTTGTTAGTCTAGTTTTAGTCAGTTTTAGTCATCACAGATCTATTTTTGTTAGTCTAGTTTTAGTCAGTTTTAGTCATCACAGATCTATTTTTGTTAGTCTAGTTTTTGTCAGTTTTAGTCATTGACAGATCTATTTTTGTTAGTCTAGTTTTTGTCAGTTTTAGTCATCACAGATCTATTTTTGTTAGTCTTAGTCTAGTTTTTGTCAGTTTTAGTCATCACAGATCTATTTTTGTTAGTCTAGTTTTAGTCAGTTTTAGTCATCACAGATCTATTTTTGTTAGTGTAGTTTTTGTCCATTTTAGTCATCACAGATCTATTTTTGTTAGTCTAGTTTTTGTCCGTTTTAGTCATCACAGATCTATTTTTGTTAGTCTGGTTTTAGTCAGTTTTAGTCATCACAGATCTATTTTTGTTAGTCTAGTTTTTGTCCATTTAAGTCATCACAGATCTATTTTTGTTAGTCTAGTTTTTGTCCGTTTTTCTCATCACAGATCTATTTTTGTTAGTCTAGTTTTTGTCCATTTAAGTCATCACAGATCTATTTTTGTTAGTCTAGTTTTTGTCCGTTTTAGTCATCACAGATCTATTTTTGTTAGTCTAGTTTTTGTCCGTTTTAGTCATCACAGATCTATTTTTGTTAGTCTAGTTTTTGTCCGTTTTTCTCATCACAGATCTTTTTTTGTTAGTGTAGTTTTTGTCCATTTTAGTCATCACAGATCTATTTTTGTTAGTCTAGTTTTTGTCCGTTTTTCTCATCACAGATCTATTTTTGTTAGTGTAGTTTTTGTCCATTTTAGTCATCACAGATCTATTTTTGTTAGTCTAGTTTTTGTCCGTTTTTCTCATCACAGATCTATTTTTGTTAGTGTAGTTTTTGTCCATTTTAGTCATCACAGATCTATTTTTGTAAGTCTAGTTTTTGTCCATTTTAGTCATCACAGATCTATTTTTGTTAGTCTGGTTTTAGTCAGTTTTAGTCATCACAGATCTATTTTTGTTAGTCTCAGTCTAGTTGTTGTCCCTTTTTCTCATCACAGATCTATTTTTGTTAGTCTAGTTTTTGTCCATTTTAGTCATCACAGATCTATTTTTGTTAGTCTAGTTTTTGTCCGTTTTAGTCATCACAGATCTATTTTTGTTAGTCTAGTTTTTGTCAGTTTTAGTCGTCACAGATCTATTTTTGTTAGTGTAGTTTTTGTCCATTTTAGTCATCACAGATCTATTTTTGTTAGTCTAGTTTTAGTCAGTTTTAGTCATCACAGATCTATTTTTGTTAGTCTTAGTCTAGTTTTTGTCCGTTTCTCATCACAGATCTATTTTTGTTAGTCTGGTTTTAGTCAGTTTTAGTCATCACAGATCTATTTTTGTTAGTCTTAGTCTAGTTTTTGTCCGTTTCTCATCACAGATCTATTTTTGTTAGTCTTAGTCTAGTTTTTGTCAGTTTTAGTCATCACAGATCTATTTTTGTTAGTCTAGTTTTTGTCCGTTTTAGTCATCACAGATCTATTTTTGTTAGTCTGGTTTTAGTCAGTTTTAGTCATCACAGATCTATTTTTGTTAGTCTCAGTCTAGTTTTAGTCATCAAAGATCTATTTTTGTTAGTCTAGTTTTAGTCATCACAGATCTATTTTTGTTAGTGTAGTTTTTGTCCATTTTAGTCATCACAAATCTATTTTTGTTAGTCTCAGTCTAGTTGTTGTCCCTTTTTCTCAACACAGATCTATTTTTGTTGGTCTAGTTTTTGTCCATTTTAGTCATCGCAGATCTATTTTTGTAATTCTAGTTGTAGTCAGTTTTAGTCATCACAGATCTATTTTTGTTAGTCTAGTTTTTGTCAGTTTTAGTCATCACAGATCTATTTTTGTTAGTCTAGTTTTAGTCAGTTTTAGTCATCACAGATCTATTTTTGTTAGTCTAGTTTTTGTCCGTTTTTCTCATCACAGATCTATTTTTGTTAGTCTAGTTTTTGTCAGTTTTAGTCATCACAGATCTATTTTTGTTAGTCTAGTTTTTGTCAGTTTTAGTCATCACAGATCTATTTTTGTTAGTCTAGTTTTTGTCAGTTTTAGTCATCACAGATCTATTTTTGTTAGTCTAGTTTTTGTCAGTTTTAGTCATCACAGATCTATTTTTGTTAGTCTAGTTTTTGTCAGTTTTAGTCATTGACAGATCTATTTTTGTTAGTCTAGTTTTTGTCCGTTTTAGTCATCACAGATCTATTTTTGTTAGTCTTAGTCTAGTTGTTGTCCCTTTTTCTCATCACAGATCTATTTTTGTTAGTCTAGTTTTTGTCAGTTTTAGTCATCACAGATCTAGTTTTGTTAGTCTAGTTTTAGTCAGTTTTAGTCATCACAGATCTATTTTTGTTAGTCTAGTTTTTGTACGTTTTAGTCATCACAGATCTATTTTTGTTAGTCTTAGTCTAGTTTTGTCATGGATTAAAAGGCTGTTGACGAATAGTTTTAGTCATAGTTTTAATCGACGACATTAACACTGAGCTATTCTCATTTTTCTGACCTGTCTTTTTCTTCTAGTATGACCACCGGGGCTGTGAAAACAAACTACCCAGAGGCATTGCTGCTCTGCTCCCCAAACCAATGGTGGAGATACTGACTACCTTCCCTTTGTTTGGTTGATGGTTTCCTTTGGTTTCAATTTTATTTTGTACACATGAAAATTTTCCTGTGAGAATCAGAAAGAGGCTCGTGTCTTCATTACACATGAGCTGCTGCAGAGATGAGAAGAGATCTGGTCCCTTTCTTAGCACTTCTTCAGCTCCACCTCCCCACTAAGTATTGCTTAGTTTTAACACGTAGGTGTCTGAGTTTACAACAAAGAAAGAAAAAGAAAGTAAGGATGGAACCACAGAGGGAGAACATGTCATCTGCACAGGCAGCCATCAAACATTCACATCAGTTCATTTCCTAACATTACGTTCCCTCTAACACCACGGCTCTGACAATCAGTCTCAATGGCTTTACCATGAACAATCATGGAGTGGATAAAATTCTGTTTGTTTACCTGGGTGAGTAGTTTTTGTCATCAGATGTTGAAAATAATGATATTATGTCTCTGCTGTATTCTAACACACTCAGCTTTGAATCTGCTGAGTCAACAAAACCATAATCATGAAGGATGACGTCCAAAACCAGTGAGTAAAGAAACAGAATTTCCCTCAGAGTGGAGAGGTTTAAGCAGGAGGAAGGAAATATCTGTTGGAGTTTCTTTAAGACAAAGTGGAAGATAGACAGTGGTCATGTTTTATATTACATCAGCCTGCAGAGTCAGACGGCCTGAAGAAGGAGAGTAATCCAGCGTGTATGTCAGTGACTGTGTACCATCGTCCTTCACCTCTGTACAGCTCGGGTCTATCAAGAGAAACCCGCAAAAAGAAACTAAATCTAAAGGTTAGACTGGTTTCACATTAGGGACCCTGATCCAAGAACGCTTGACCCCATCAGCTCCATACCCAAGTCCCTGTGATGAACCCACCTGTACCAGATTAAAAACTCCTGTCCCAGTCTAAGCCCATGTCCTCTATATCCCCTATGACAGTGGTTCTCAACCTTGGTGTCAGGACCCTTTTTGGGGACATGAGATACTGAGAAGGGGTCTCCAGATGCCCTAAAAAACTATGAATATTTTTTAAATAACAGTTTTGCCATCTAACACATATTTTGTAACAATTTTTACCCCTTTTCATAATTTTTTCCCACCAATTTTAACACATTTTTGCCATTTAACACCTATTTTGGTCAGTTTTAAAGTCTTTCCATCACTTTTTTCTGTTTTTGCAACTTCTAAACCAGTTCTTGCCTCTTAAGCTTAATGTTGCCTCTGTTCACTCATTATGCCACTATTAAACCCTTTTTACACCCAGTTTTTCCCATTTTAACCACATTTGACTATTTGATATGCCCAATTTTGGTAGTTAAACCAATTTCTGCCAACTTCTGCCAATTCTTTCATTCTCAGTTAACCTTTTTTGACAGTTTATATCAATTTTCCATCCCATTTCACCAAATTTCCACTTTTTTTGCCAATTTAAAGCCATTTCAGCCACATTTTAACTCCCCTTTACCACTATTTATGCCTGTTTTCCATTTTTATCTAATTTCTGCAACTTCTAACCTAATTGTGCTACTTATAAAATCCAACTTCCCCACCCTTCTACCATTTTGTTGGCATTATAAACCAATTTTAGGAATTTTTAAACCATTTTCATTCTTTTTTTGACAAAAAGGATTTTCACAGATGAATAAATAAAGATATTTGTTTCTTTGATAAGACTGGTTATTATTCAGGTTAGATATAAAATATGGATATCACAGCTTAACTTTACGGTAGACCATGGTTTTGTTGACCTCCATGGACCCCCAGTTTGGCAGGGTGCCAGAAATAATTCCCATTTATCCCCCTTTGTGGAAGGTCTTGTCTATATATGACTATTCTGAATTGTGCATGTCTTTGTTCAACCACCTTCAGGTACAGTGGGGGTCCCCGATCTCTGGCACCTTTATTTTGGGGGTCGTGGGCTGAAAAGGTCGAGAACCACTGCCCTATGGGACATAAGGCTTCAGTGATGAGTCTTCTGTTCTTTGCAGCATGTTGCACCTCTCCTCATGACTGCTTCATCTGTTCCAGCTCACGTGACACAGTTCTGCACCAAGTGGTCTGAGGCCTCCCAGGTTTTCTTTTTGCCTGGTGGTGTCAACCTTAAGGCAACTTTTGTGACCCCTATTTAACCTTATCCTGTCCCAGTTCAAACACTCCTGGACCCGCTTGACTCTGTCCCGTACGTTGGTGAGGACAACCATACACAGTGTTGTATGTATGTGTGTGATGTTGTGTGTGTGTGTGATATGCGTGTCCACCCGTGGTGGGACCCTGCAGCGTCCTCATAGTCGTGTCTGGGCCTCGGGGATGTAGATTTCGATGCTGTCTGCGCTCTCCGTGGCCGAGTTCTGCCGTACGGACGCGGCTCTCTTGGCGGCCATCAGGCGCTTCCTGGCCTCCTGCCTCTGCTTCTCGGAGCTCTCCAGGGAGCGGTCTCTGGCCAGAGGGGGGTGGTGGTGGGGCCCCTTGGGTGGCTTTTTTGGCACTGGAGGAGGGAGCTGCCTCTCCTGGTGGGGGAGCACGATGGGGGAGGGGAGAACATTTCAGGAAAAAGACACAGTGAGGGTGTGTGTGCCTGCCAGTGCTGGTCTGGTGGGTTTGGTTCATTGTCATGCAGAGGAAAAGAAACACTGACAACATAAATATTTCTGTTACAGTGCTACTGTAATGACCCTAACTGTTCCGTCTGTCTAACTTTCACAGTGATATCTGAAGCCATACTACCATACTCCTATAAGGGCTTCTTATACATGCAGAGGAGGTGTTCAGGAGTTATAGTAGATAGATGAAGGTCACTGCTGCTCATCAGATCGGTCACAGAACTCTGTCTCACAACTGTCATACAAACTGTCTCAGTAAGGATCCTAATATTTTACAACAGGGGAGTATTTCAGATATTTTGGAGCTGAAATGAGATCTTTAATGACTCCCAAACATGGCAGGGAACATGAACACAACTGTTCCCTGAGGAACAGATGGCCAGCTGGTGGAACAATGACGCTAACATGAGTGTCAGTCCAGCCGACAACGCCAGCGGTCCTCCATGTTTGAGCCAGTGGGTTTCCGTTAGTGACTGTCAAATCTCATAAACCCTTATTTGATTCAAAATAGAACAGAAACAACATACCAGATGTTAAACTGAGACATTTGAACATGGAAAGGTCTGGACGACAGGCAGACCAGTTCAGGACCTGGACTCGTCTGTGAAGCCATGCTGTTGTGACAGATGTGGTATGTTGTTTAGCGTTCTCTTGCTGAAATAGTCAAGGCCTTCCCGGCAGAAGCTGGGTTTTCATTAAATTTTTTCGCAAAATAAAAGCGATATTTCTCAAGTACAATTGCACTTTGAATGTGTTTCCATTAAAAGGGGGTTTTGGAAATGAGCCTCGCAATTCTCGTAAAGTCTCACCTCGCGTGAATCCGCTGCAGGGAAGCTGGACGCTCAAAACCTGCTGCGTGGTGGAACGGTTTTGGGTTACATCTACGGCGGTTGCCTTGATAATTTTGAACAAAAGACGAAGGCAGCAGATGATAGCTCAGAGGGAAAGTCCCTATGTACCGCAAAAGCCACTTATAAGGATATAAGTATGATGTCAAGAAAAGTCTCGTCTCCTCTTCTATCCACGTGTACGCCATGTTGTCTCGGAGTGACTGGTCATGTGACACTGTACGTCATTACACTTTAGCAACATACTTCTATATCGAAACGTCTGAAAAACCTCCTCATGAGTGCATAAAAACTTTTATGCAAGGTTTTGTGAAATTCAGGTGTTTCCATAACCAGTTTTTTATCGCGCTATTTAGATTTTGTGCATTTCTAAGGGTAATAAAAATGCAGCTACTGATGTTTGTATGGGAGCATATGTTGCTCTAAAAGCTCTCTCTACTTTTCAGCATTGATAGTTCCTCTCCAGATGTCAGAGCTGCCCATGCCATAGGCACTAATGCAACCCCATACCATCAGAGATGCAGGCTTTAGACCTGAGCCAGGAGAACAAGCTGGATGCTCCCTCTCCTCTTTAGTCCACAGGATACGGCGTCTGTGGTTTCCTCTGACCACAGAACAGTTTTCCATGTTTCCTCAGTCCATGTTAAATGAGCTTTGGTCCAGAGGAGACGGCGGTGTTTCTGGATCCTGTTCACATATGGCGTCTTCTCTCCATGATCCAGCTTTAACTGTCATTGGTGGATGGCACGGCCAACTGTGTTGACAGACAATGATTTCTGGAATGCTCCTGAGCCCATGCAGTGATTTTAGTACAGAATCATGTCGGTTTTTTAATGCAGTGGCCCCTGAGGGCCCTGTCAGCCTTGTTCATTGCTCACAGAGATTTCTCCAGATTCTCTGAATCTTTGATGATATTATGGACTGTAGATGGAGGAGATTTAAAGTCTCCACTATTTTCAGACACAGTTGTTCACAGATTGGTGAACCTCTGCACATCTTTACGTCTGAGTGACTCTGCCTGTCTCGTTACTGACCTGTTGACAGTTGACTAAATTAGTGTACACTCACACTAGGCCGCCCGTACCATGCCTGGGCCTGTTTGAGCCTAAAGTCCAGAACATTGGACCAGTGTGAGGGCAATCATTCCATGCTTGGGCACGGCACAGAAGGACGAGGGGGGCTTAGGTATGGCACAGATGCAAATGAAGGAGACCTAGTGTGGGGATGTGACATAACGTCACCTAACAACAGAAGGACCTTCAGAGCGCAGAGAGCACACCAGGCAGCAGCTGCATGCTCAGCAGACACACTGTCCTAAAGAGAGGCTGACAGAGACGGACAGATTTTTCTAGAGACAGAGAGAGAAAATTATATATTTAGTTTCATTGCATTTCAACAAATTACAACGATTTTATGAGAGCTGAAGAATTTAACTTTGCACAGCTCTACTATGACCTCATTCTAATGGATCCCAGTCCAGTCCACATTTCTGACCAGTTTCATACAAAGTCAGGCTTTAACTACTGTGAGAGGTTTGTTTGGTTTGTGAAATAAAACTTTTTCTCTTGTTTAAGCCACAAACAGCAGCTCACAGGATAACACACACCTTTCCTCCTCTGTGCGTAAAGGAGAGTGCCAAATACGCGGACAAGTGTGTGCCGGGGTTAATCTCACAGCTGATTTAACCTCTCCTATTAAAATTTTTTAATGCCAAACTATCATCCACTGACTTCATTTACCTATGATTCTATTTTTTATTTCATCAAGAAGTGAAATTGCGATCACTGTTGTTTGACCGGAACATCGTTTATTAATCCTGTTGCATTTTCACCTCCAGCTCTCATCAGATGGTTAAATTGCTCTCGTCACGGTAATAAAAAAATCTCTTAACTGAAAATTTAACCCTGCTCTGGTCACAGGCTGTCCCAGGGCATGAGAGCGTGTTGGGCGCAGCACTGAAAGGCATCCAAAATTAGGCAGAGAGATGGCACAGTTCATGGTGCATAAAGGAAAGCCACTGGGATTCTGATAGTACAGGGACACAAGAAGAACTACTGGGGCTCAGACCAGTTACAAAGTCCAGGTTCCATTCAGCGGAACAAGTGCCTGGAACTCTGATTAGGGCCCAAGTTAATATGCTGTGAGGGAAACATGGGTTTATGAGATCTGACAATCACTGTTCTGTTTTAATTTACATTTAACACAGCGACCCAACCTTTTTAGAACTAGGGTAATAATATCCTCTTTTCCTCTAGTGGCATCATAGACATCTGCTTAGTGTGTATCATAATATTGGGATTTCTCCATTGTGGGATAAATAAACAATTATCTTTATCATGAAAAAACATCAACTGTCCTTAACGTCATCTGTCTTCACACTAAAGCATAAAAACATTTAAAAAAAGTCACGGTGGTGAGGACGCTGCAGAAGGATGGAGGAAGGGAGGAGGAAGCATGGAGAGATGGAAAGACCGACAGACAGACATGATGGATCTACGGTGGCCCAGAAGTACCAAGGCCCCATGGTGCTGTTGGCATTGCAGTTATTCTGATTGATGCGTGGCTGATTGCAAGCGCCTTCACTGTTAACACAAAAGAAGCACAAGAAAGAAAAACACAGAAATGAGAGCGAAGGAGAAACAGATTCACAAGCATATAAACCAAAAACTAATGGAACAATGTCAGTGAACATCTGCAGAATGACCCAGACCTGACACTGATGGTGTATAACATCTACAGAATGACCAAGACCTGACACTGATGGCACAGAGCGTCTACAGAATGATCCACACCTGACACTGATGGCACAGAACATCTACAGAATGATCAAGACCTGACACTGATGGCACAGAACGTCTACAGAATGATCCACACCTGACACTGATGGCACAGAACATCTACAGAATGATCCAGACCTGACACTGATTGCACAAAACATCTAAAGAATAATCCAGACCTGACACTGATGGCAAAAAACATCTACAGAATAATCCAGACCTGACACTGATGGCACAGAACATCTACAGAATGATCCACACCTGACACTGATGGCACAGAACATCTACAGAATAATCCAGACCTGACACTGATGGCACAAAACATCTACAGAATGATCCAGACCTGACTCTGATTGCACAAAACATCTACAGAATGATCCAGACCTGACACTGATGGCACAAAACATCTACAGAATGATCCAGACCTGACACTGATGGCACAGAACATCTACAGAATGATCCAGACCTGACACTGATGGTGTATAACATCTACAGAATGATCCACACCTGACACTGATGGCACAGAACATCTACAGAATGATCCAGACCTGACACTGATGGCACAAAACATCTACAGAATGACCAAGACCTGACACTGATGGCACAGAACATCTACAGAATGATCCAGACCTGACACTTATGGCACAGAACATCTACAGAATGATCAAGACCTGACACTGATGGCACAGAACGTCTACAGAATGATCCACACCTGACACTGATGGCACAGAACATCTACAGAATGATCCAGACCTGACACTGATTGCACAAAACATCTAAAGAATAATCCAGACCTGACACTGATGGCACAGAACATCTACAGAATAATCCAGACCTGACACTGATGGCACAGAACATCTACAGAATGATCCACACCTGACACTGATGGCACAGAACATCTACAGAATAATCCAGACCTGACACTGATGGCACAAAACATCTACAGAATGATCCAGACCTGACTCTGATTGCACAAAACATCTACAGAATGATCCAGACCTGACACTGATGGCACAAAACATCTACAGAATGACCCAGACCTGACACTGATGGCACAGAACATCTACAGAATGATCCAGACCTGACACTGATGGCACAAAACATCTACAGAATGACCCAGACCTGACACTGATGGCACAGAACATCTACAGAATGATCCAGACCTGACACTGATGGTGTATAACATCTACAGAATGACCAAGACCTGACACTGATGGCACAGAACATCTACAGAATGATCCAGACCTGACACTGATGGCACAGAACATCTACAGAATGATCCAGACCTGACACTGATGGCACAAAACATCTACAGAATGATCCAGACCTGACACTGATGGTGGAGAACATCTACAGAATGACCAAGACCTGACACTGATGCTATATAACATCTACAGAATGATCCAGACCTGACACTGATGGCACAGAACATCTACAGAATGATCCACACCTGACACTGATGGCACAAAACATCTACAGAATGATCCAGACCTGACACTGATGGCACAGAACATCTACAGAATGACCAAGACCTGACACTGATGGCACAGAACATCTACAGAATGATCCAGACCTGACACTGATGGCACAGAACATCTACAGAATGATCCAGACCTGACACTGATGGTGGAGAACATCTACAGAATGATCCAGACCTGACACTGATGGCACAGAACATCTACAGAATGATCCAGACCTGACACTGATGCTATATAACATCTACAGAATGATCCAGACCTGACACTGATGGCACAGAACATCTACAGAATGATCCACACCTGACACTGATGGCACAAAACATCTACAGAATGATCCAGACCTGACACTGATGGCACAGAACATCTACAGAATGACCAAGACCTGACACTGATGCTATATAACATCTACAGAATGATCCAGACCTGACACTGATGGCACAGAACATCTACAGAATGATCCAGACCTGACACTGATGGTGGAGAACATCTACAGAATGATCCAGACCTGACACTGATGGCACAGAACATCTACAGAATGATCCAGACCTGACACTGATGGTGGAGAACATCTACAGAATGATCCAGACCTGACACTGATGGCACAGAACATCTACAGAATGATCCAGACCTGACACTGATGGCACAGAACATCTACAGAATGATCCACACCTGACACTGATGGCACAGAACATCTACAGAATGATCCAGATCTGACACTGATGGCACAGAACATCTACAGAATGTCCAGGACCTGACACTGATGGCACAGAACATCTACAGAATAATCCAGACCTGACACTGATGGCACAAAACATCTACAGAATGATCCAGACCTGACACTGATGGCACAGAACATCTACAGAATGATCCAGACCTGACACTGATGGAACAAAACATCTACAGAATGACCAAGACCTGACACTGATGGTGGAGAACATCTACAGAATGATCCACACCTGACACTGATGGCACAGAACATCTACAGAATGATCCAGACCTGACACTGATTGCACAAAACATCTAAAGAATAATCCAGACCTGACACTGATGGCAAAAAACATCTACAGAATAATCCAGACCTGACACTGATGGCACAGAACATCTACAGAATGATCCACACCTGACACTGATGGCACAGAACATCTACAGAATGATCCAGACCTGACACTGATGGAACAAAACATCTACAGAATGACCAAGACCTGACACTGATGGTGGAGAACATCTACAGAATGATCCAGACCTGACACTCATGCTATATAACATCTACAGAATGATCCAGACCTGACACTGATGCTATATAACATCTACAGAATAATCCAGACCTGACACTGATGGCACAAAACATCTACAGAATGACCAAGACCTGACACTGATGGCACAGAACATCAACATAATGATCCAGCCCTGACACTGATGGCACAGAACATCTACAGAATGTCCAAGACCTGACACTGATGCTATACAACATCTATAGAATGATCCATACCTGACACTGATGCTATATAACAGCTACAGAACGATCCAGCCCTGACACTGATGGCACAGAACATCTACAGAATGATCCACACCTGACACTGATGGTGGAGAACATCTACAGAATGATCCAGACCTGACACTGATGGCACAGAACATCTACAGAATGATCCAGACCTGACACTGATGCTATATAACATCTACAGAATGATCCAGACCTGACACTGATGGCACAAAACATCTACAGAATGATCCAGACCTGACACTGATGGCACAAAACATCTACAGAATGATCCAGCCCTGACACTGATGGCACAAAACATCTACAGAATGATCCAGCCCTGACACTGATGGCACAAAACATCTACAGAATGATCCAGACCTGACACTGATGGCACAGAACATCTACAGAATGATCCAGACCTGACACTGATGGCACAGAACGTCTACAGTTAACCTGGGTTCTCCAAAGGCTGAGTGCATCTGAGCTGAAGAAAATTCAATGGAACCATGAATGCATGATGCACCATGAGAGAAAGATTAAGAGCTTCTGCATGGACACAGTCTAGTTTTTATGATTTTTTAAATTTCTTTCTGAAACTTTCTGTGTCCTCATTCTTGCTGTCAGCTTCTGCTGCTTCTGGGATGACTTCCTGTTCCCTCTTCATGTTGGCTCCTCACCAACATCTTTGGCAGAAACCTGCTAACCCACAACTATGGCTGCTATGTTGTCCTCTGTTATAACATCCGATTCTTCCCCACAGCTGGAGTGAAGGCTTTCACAGCCACTGGCGTTTATAGATCCACACTAAATTTCAGCAGTCGTGTTCAGATTTTTACAAAGATGTATGTAATTTTCCTGTGGATAATAATGATGTTAACACTCGAAAAGAAACACCAAAGTCTCCTAACATCTTCTAAATGATTTTTGGCTCTTTTATGTCTTAATTTGAAACATTGTTCCCATTTTTGACAATTCTTTATGACACTTTTATCCTGCTTTTTTTGCATTTTTTTGCACCGTTTTGTTGCCGTTTTTGCCACTTTGCGCATTAAAGCTGCCTATTGCAATTAAATTCCACCTGTTTCCCATTTTGCCACTATTTGATGCCATTTGCCCATTTAAGTCACTTTTCACTTATTTTTTTGCCACAGTATTGCAACTTTTGAATCACTTTTGCCACCTGTAACTGTTTTTTTTCATTTCTCACCCATTTTTACCACTTTCTGCCCTTTTTTGCCACTTTTCTCCCAGTGTTTTCTGCTTTTTGCCCATTTTTGCCACTTCTTTTTGTCACTTTTCACCCATTTTTGACACTTTTATCCTGCTTTTTGCATTTTTTTCCCCCTTTTGCCAATTTTTACCACTTCTCACCCATTAAGCTGCCCTTTGCAGTTTAATTCCACTTAATTCCCATTTTTCCACCTTTTTTTTTTGATTTTCTTTCCCCAATTTTAGTCACTTTTCACTCATTTTTTGCCACTTTTTGCCACGTTTGCCACCTGTAACTCATTTCTTTTGTTTTGTTTTTTTTGCCATTTCTCACTCATTTTTACCACCTTCCTTCCCAAATTTGACTCATGTTTAAACTTGGCATTAGTCAATATCACCTATACTGCAGCCAGCCACTAGGGGGCAAATGACTCCACCATTCATTATTCATACTGCTGGTCCGGATCAGGGGATCAGAGAGTTGATCATGCTGATCAATGCTGATCATTGATAACAATAACGAAGCCAACAACACCAACATCTACTCCTCACAGTTTCTGAATTAAGTCATCTTCTGGGGGCTGTCGGGGGCCTGATTTGGGCCCCATGTTACCAGTTGATGATTCTTAATACCAAAACACCCTCCAATATTTCTACTTTACTGAACCCAGCAGTGACGGGTCTTTTACCCCACTCATGGTCCAGGTCAGCCTGCAGGAACCTTACTAAAGTCTTTGTTTGTACCTTTCTCTCAGGGGGGTCCAGGGGCCTCCAGCCGTTGGCTCTAAGCTGGTGGAGCTCATCAAACTTCAGGCTCACGTTCTCGATGGACAGCTGAAGCATGTCCCAGAACCCGGCTAGGTCTGAGGCCACAGGGCGGGGGTGGGCGTTGGGGTTCTGTTGGAGGACAGAGCAGAGGATGATGGACCAATACCACTGTCATGAATGAATCTACTCCATCCTATCAAAATTAATCAGTGCTTTAAATTATGATCGTTATCACAGGTAGGAAAAGCCAAAACAAAAATGAATCTAGATTAAAAAAGTAAATCAGGGCTAGTTTCAGACTCACCAGGTTCTCCTCACAGAGCTCCCTGAACTGCTGGAATTTCTGAGAGATCAGGAGCTGAGCACTTCCTATGGCACTGCGCATTTTCCCCAGGACTAGGACAGAGAGACAAAGACGGAGGTTACAGACCCACAGTACTAGGACAGAGAGACAGAGACAGAGGTTACAGACCCCCAGGACTAGGACAGAGATACAAAGACAGAGGTTACAGACCCCCAGGACTAGGACAGAGATACAAAGACAGAGGTTACAGACCCCCAGGACTAGGACAGAGATACAGAGACAGAGGTTACAGACCCCCAGGACTAGGACAGAGAGACAGAGACAGAGGTTACAGACCCCCAGGACTAGGACAGAGAGACAGAGACAGAGGTTACAGACCCCCAGGGCTAGGACAGAGAGACAGAGGTGAGATACCCCCAGGACTAGGACAGAGAGACAGAGACAGAGGTTACAGACCCCCAGGACTAGGACAGAGAGACAAAGACAGAGGTGAGAGACCCCCAGGACTAGGACAGAGAGACAAAGACAGAGGTGAGAGACCCCCAGGACTAGGACAGAGAGACAGAGACAGAGGTTACAGACCCCCAGGACTAGCACAGAGATACAAAGACGGAGTTACCGCTGATTGGTCCTGTCACTTTTTAACCGGACCCAAACGGGTTCGGATAGGAGCTTTCCAAGATAGATTCACCAGTGAGAAACAAGGAAATGGGTGTATCCATCTGTTTTGCAAGGTTAGGACCAAACCAAACCAAACTGGACTGAACCAAACTGGACTGAACCAAAACCAAACTTTACAGAACCAAAACTTAACTGGATTGAACCAAAACTAAACTGGACTGAACCAACACCAAACTGGACTAAACCAAATCAAACTGTACTGAACCAAAACCAAACTTGATGGAACCAAAACTAATCTAGGCTGAACCAAAACTAATCTAGGCTGAACCAAAACCAAACTGGACTGAACCAAAATGGACTAAACCAAAACCAAATTGGACTGAACCAAAACCAAACTGGACTGAACCAAAATTGGACCGAACCAAAACCAAACTGGACTAACCCAAACTGGATCACTTGATCCAATGGGGCACACGGGAGAGGCGGTCCAGGATGTTTTATTCCTGTCAGCTGACATGTCATCGTGAGTTTCTTTCAGGAGTTTGCTGCTGGGTGACATCATCTCTAAAGAACCAATGACTGATCTAGTTTGAATGTAGGCTTTAGTGTAGACCAGTTAGTCTGCAGCCAGAGTAGTTACAATCGACGGACTTCAATTTGAAATAAGAAATCCAAGATGAAGAAAGGAGCTGTTTCCTGATTTGGATAAATTCCTAAATAACTATTCTTTCTTTCATGTTTTAGTGGGCAGGTCTGGGTAAAACCTTCTCTCAGAGATCTCTCATTAGGACGACGTGGGTCCTGAGGATAGACCAGTACAGACCCACTGTAGCAGACCATTACAGAACCATCTACACTAACCCCCTCCCTCCACCTTTAATCCTGGACATGACAAACTCACTGGGACACTTACCGTCCTCCGGCAGGTCGTTCTCCCGCTGGTCCAGCTCCATCTGTCGACACCAGCCCTCCAAACGGTCCGTCTCTGCCTGCAACAACTTCAGAAACCAGCGTCCGTCTCTCTGACACACCGACCGCTGCACCACCTGAGGTTGAAATATTCAGACTTTAAAACATGCAGAGACAGATGACCAGAGAATCAACGGCACAGTAGTCAACAGTTTGGTTTGTAGAACAAGGACTGTCTCTGACAGATTTAGGCTCTTCAGGTGGTTTTAGTCTGGTCTCTCAAAGAGACAGAGAGAGGCTAAAACATCTGAGATACGTTTGAACAAACAGGAGATAACCTGGAGAATTCATTCTAGAAACTCGCGTTTATTCTAAGGGGGTTCAAAGAGCTCAGAAAGACCTGAAGTTCACTGGTTTTATTTCATTTTTCACTGGAAGAGACAAATGTCATATTAGTCAAGGGAAACCTGAATAAAAGCTGTATCTGTGCTGTAAGGAAACAGCTCTTCTTTACCTCTGATTCACCTTCAGGGTGTGAATGGGTGGCTGTAACCTTAAACACTGTCACAGTACTGGGTGTCAGAGAGTCATTTTGTACAAGCACCCCTGCATATTTCTTAATTTAGCCTTAACAGCTTTGGGGCCCCTTAAACTTTAAAAACCTGAGGGTTTATCCAAGGCTACACTTTTGGTTCTGAGCTATTCTTTCACATTACATCCAGCTCTCTTTTATACATGAAACCATCAGTGTGTCATCTTTTCCAGTAGGAGATGAACTAAACTGAGATGATCTCATCGCGAACCTCCCTGAGTCTCTCTAACTGAGAGGGCTCTCACAGACCTCCAGGATAGAAGAGCTGTTGAAGTCCAGCGGGTCGTCTGTCACGCTGTCGATCCAGGGATCAGGAGGGGGGAGGATGGACGGGTCAAAGCCAACATCCTCATAGTCATCAGAGGCACAGGCGTGGTAGTGGTTCCCTGAGCCCTGGATGCTGACGGTGGACGTGGCAGCATCGCGAGAGTACTGTCGAGAGAGTGCGCCTGATGACAGGATCTCCAGGTCTGTGTCTGAGTCCAGAGGGGTGTCCAGGTGGTCTGGCAAGTCCAGATCTGCCTAGAGGAGAGAGTCAAAGTATGTCAGTACCTTTTTATAGCTCGATTAATGAATGTCAAGGTGATCTGAGTTGTCATTCAGTTTAACCGCTACTTCATCTGCCTATCATTATTAGGACACAGACATTCCTTCATGTTGACTGTCCCAACTCCAACCACTCTTACAAAAGTTGTCAACTACGCTCTACTTTTTGGCAAAAATGGGGAAGAAAATGTCCCAGCATCCCAGCCTTACCTTCCATCCTATGCCCTACGATGCTGTCCTCTCAGGCTAAAAAAAACATTCCATCCTTGCCTTTAGAGTCCATTTTCAACCTTTCATGCTAATAAAACATCCCATCCTTGCTTTATAGTTCAGGTTCAACCTTTCATGCTAATAAAACATTCCATCCTTGCCTTTATTGTTCAGGTTCAACTTTTAATGCTAATTAAACACTCTATCATTGCCTTTAGAGTTCAGGTTCAACCTTTCATGCTAATAAAACATCCCATCCTTGCTTTATAGTTCAGGTTCAACCTTTCATGCTAATAAAACATTCCATCCTTACCTTTAGAGTTCAGGTCAACATTCAATTTTAATAAAACATTCCATTCTTGTCTTAAGAGTTCAGGTCAACCTTTAATGCTGATAAAACATTGCATTCTTGCCTCTAGATTTCAGATTAAACCTTTAATGCTGGTAAACATTCCATTCTGGCCTTTAGAGTTCAGGTCAACCTTTAATCCTGATAAAACATTCCATTCTTGTTTTTAGAGTTCAGGTTCAACTTTTAATGCTGATAAAACCTCCATTCTTGGCTTTAAAGTTCAGGTCAACCTTTAATGCTAATAAAACATTCCACTCTTGCCTTTAGAGTTTAGGTTCAACCTTTAATGCTGATAAAACATTCCATCCTTGCCTTTAGAGTTCAGGTTCAGCCTTTAATGCTTATAAAACATTTTATTCTGGCCTTTACAGTTTAGGTTCAATCTTTAATGCTAATAAAACATTCCATTCTTGCCTTTGGAGTTCTTGTCAAAATGTAATGCTTATTAAAAATTCCATTCTTGCTTTCAGAGTTAGGTTCAATCTTTGATGCTAATAAAACATCCCAGTCTTGCCATTAGAGTTGATGTCATCCTTTGATGAGCAATTGTGATTTCTAATCACTGACAGACTCTCAGACTGATTTAGGCAGCAGGTAGGTGATGTGGTTTACCTGTACAGCAGCCGTCACACTGTTGGAGCGCTGGAAACGACGATACCTGACCAAGAGAGAGAGAGAGAGACAGAAATAGAGAGGGTTAGATGGACGGATAACTCCTCTACTTCAAAGCGATCCATGATACAAGAGGCAAGGAATCATTTCAAAAATATTCATGTTCATAACAACATGGATAAAGACAGCACCAACCTAAATACTTCATTAAATAACCAGCACAAATGTAAGGTCTAGCATTAAGGGGTCCAGACCTGGGAGGGTATATGGGCCAGAACTTGGTCCATGCTGTTGGTGATCATCATCACTGATAGGAGAGTTTATTTAATGAGATCACAGGGCTGGCCAATCACAGGGCTGACCAATCACAGGGCAGACCAATCACAGTGATGACCAATCACAGGGCTGACCAATCACAGGGCTGATCAAACACAGGGCTGAATAATCACAGGGCTGACCTATCACAGGACTGACCAATCATAGGGCAGAACACTCACAGGGCTGACCAATCACAGTGATGACCAATCACAGAGCAGACCAATCACAGGGCTGATCAAACACAGGGCTTACCAATCACAGGGCTGAACAATCACAGTGATGATCAATCACAGGGCTGACCAATCACAGTGATGACCAATCACAGAGCAGACCAATCACAGGGCTGATCAAACACAGGGCTTACCAATCACAGGGCTGACCAATCACAGTGATGATCAATCACAGGGCAGACCAATCACAGGGCAGAACAAACACAGGGCTGACCAATCATAGGGCTGACCAATCACAGGGCAGAACAATCACAGAGAAAGAACAATCACAGGACTGACCAATCACAGGGCTGACCAATCACAGTGATGACCAATCACAGGGCAGAACAATCACAGGGCTGATCAAACACAGGGCAAACCAATCATAGGGCTGACCAATCACAGGGCAGAACAAACATAGGGCAGAACAATCACAGGGCTGGCCAATCACAGGGCAGAACAATCACAGGGCTGGCCAATCACAGGGCAGAACAATCACAGGGCCAATCAAAGGGCAGGGTTAGGGCGTAAACAAATAAATGAAAATACTGACGGACAGATGTTTAAAAGGTCCTCAGTGAGAGTTTTTTCATTGTTCTTCTCAGACCCTGTTTCTGGACTTTGACGACCCTAACCTAAAAGCGTTCATTTATAGAGAAGCTCTGACAGACAGAGCTTTAAAAGGCTGCTGGTCCTCACTGAGAGAGTTTTTTATGGAGGATAACCTTGAGTGAGGAGCGTGTGGGCGTTTGTTGTGACCAGAGAGAGGAATAATTACATGACAGCCGGAGATGACTCAGTAAGACTTCCAAATCTGTCTGGAATCAGAGTCTGG
>NC_054877.1:815636-840636 GCF_018320785.1 Cheilinus undulatus | reverse complement strand
AGAGTTTTAAAAAAAGCAGTAAAAACATGATGAAAGTGACAAATATTGGTCATTACTGAACTGATTTAATTATCAAAATAACTGTCAAACAGTTGTCAGCTACAAAGTAAGAGAACATTAGCCAGGATGTTAACACCAACATGAATGATCCAACACTGGTATCATCGCTAAATCACAACTGGGTCTATCAGGGTCCATTCTCTGGGTCTATCAGGGTCCATTCTCTGGGTCTCTCTGGGTCCATTCTCTGGGTTTATCAGGGTCCATTCTCTGGGTTTACGAGGGTCCATTCTCTGGGTCTATCAGGGTCCATTCTCTGGGTTTATCAGGGTCCATTCTCTGGGTTTATCAGGGTCCATTCTCTGGGTTTACGAGGGTCCATTCTCTGGGTCTATCAGGGTCCATTCTCTGGGTTTATCAGGGTCCATTCTCTGGGTTTACGAGGGTCCATTCTCTGGGTCTATCAGGGTCCATTCTCTGGATTTAACAGGGTCCATTCTCTGGGTTTATCAGGGGCCTCACCAGTCCTATTTGGGCCCTTCTGCTGCAGTAGTTTAGATTAGAGAATATCCAGAAGCTCGTGTTGGTCCTCTGAGACACAGGGGTTCATGGCAGTCTGTGAGTCCAGGTCAGGGACTCAGTAATGAGGACTGTGGGTGTGATAAGAATCCGTTGTCCCTGTCCTCTCTCAGCATTGATGCAGACTTGTATATGGAGCCTGCTGGCCTGGTTCTGGGCTCTTAGAGCTCTGACCTCCTTTCTCTGGGCCGTCTCCTCCATGTCAGTAATCAGGCTGACGACAGGGACGTCCTGAGAACGCCTCATTACGATGATGGGACTCTGGATGACTCCACAGACGAGTAGGACGAGGAGTCCAGTAGAGTGGGAGTCAGGTTGATGTTCAGAGAAACGAAGCGTAACTCTGACTTTATTAAACTCTGTTTCACTGATCTGCCCTCCAGGTTTCTCTGAACCTCTCTGCGTGCACATTTCAATGTTCCTACATCATCCTAATTGTTCATGCTGTTAGAATTTTAGAGAGAATTCTCCAGAATGCTTTGACAATTTCAGGAGTTTCAATGGAAATTTTAGGGAATTTGTTCAGATATTTTGGAGAAGGCAGGAATTTTGTCAGGCATTTCATGTGAATTTTAGGGCTGCATTAGCCTTTTACAGAGAGTTTTATTGGAGGTTATCTGGGAAATTTGCTTTGGAATTTGTCTCAGTTTCACAGAATTATTAACCTGACATTCCAGATGGATTTGTTTCACACAGTCATCTGGTAAACCTTCCATAGATAGCATTTAGGAAAGGGCAGAGCCTTTGAAAAAAAAACTCAGAGGGTGATTGGATGAACGTTCTGTCTGTCACATCTTTGCTCCAATCAAAGCAACAAAACACGTGACATAGCCGCTACCGAGGAGTAAACTCCATAGAGAACTGCATAACCCGAACCATGGCGACTGTAGACATGTCAGTACACGACTTTTGGCGTTTTTGAAAAGAAAAAACTCAGTTCTTCTTTTAACCAAGAAATGTTGTCAAGTTTTGATAAAACTGGCACTTTAGCTAACCTTGTAATGCAGATGGATTCTCCTGTTTCCTTGTTTCTCTCTGGTGAATCCATCTCTCAAAGCTCCCCTGAACCTTTTAGGCCCGGTTAGAAAGTGACAGGACCAATCAGCGATGAGGGGCAGTACTTTTGGGTGCACAAGCAGCAACAAGTGACCGGTGCAACTGTAAATAGAAAACAGGAATGTCTCACCCTCTGTCATCCTCCACCTGCACCCCCACAGACGTGAACTTAGATGGGTCCTCTGGGTCTGGAATCTCCTCTGGCCCATCCACCTGGAAAGAACAGACAGGACTAAAGTGAGAAACACTTCTATTTCCTCAAATCGACAGAATCTCTGTGATGAATCAGAAGGAAGAGACTGATTCATGTTAGGTCCCAGGGTCATGTTTGCTAGCGTTACATCATTTACTGTTGCTAAAGAATATCAGCATCTTGACCAGTAACATCTTTCTCCCTACATCCTGGCTTCACAGACATCCACCTAAAGCTGGCCGTTGCTCTTGCAGATGTGATCTGACAACAGCCATGAAGTCTTATAAAACAGGTGTTCCAGTATTTTCTGGATTTCTCTTGGTGCAATCAGGATGAGAGAACCAGTTATAACTAATTATATAAATAATTCAAATTTGTTATTCAGTAAAAGAGTTAGTATGGATTAACTGATGTGAATATAGGGCTTAACTGTACAGGAAGTTCTGCACAAAGACAGTCTGTAAATCCAGAAGAAGAGACAGCCGCTCAGGTCCACTTTAGTTTCTGCTCCATGTGGACACAGTTCATCCTGTTATGATGGATGTTTTTAGACTCCATCATACTAACACATCTACCTACAGCTCAGAGGGTGGCATGGACCTGGGCTCACTGATGCTTCTAGTTTAGAGTTGACTTTAGAGCTCTCCTGAGAACCTGTTCTCAAGCAAGTCCACATGAATCATGTCTGAGACCTCCTCTACAGGACCTGGCCATAGAGCCTGGGTTTTCATTCATACAGATCAAACAGGACCAGATCCTGGAGTCAAGAGTCCTTAGATCCAGGACTAAGTGATGTGTAACGGCCCTGAGTGTGGGTGGTAGGAGTGACTGAGGTGTGGTAAATACCTGTATACCTATGGAGAGACATTTGCCCTTCCTGAACGCCTCTTTCCTGTAGTCATCGTGGTGGATTTCAACTACCGGCGTCCTGGTCAGGATGGGTGTGGGGGTGCTGACGGTCATAGTGCTGTTATTGACATGCTGACTGGCTGGTCCATGGACCTGAATGAGGACAGTGGACCATATGGTCCCATTAGTCACCAGTGCACCAATCAAATATGAAGACTTCATAAATCCTCTAAAGAGCTGTACCTGAGCGTTAGCAGCCTCTATAGCTGCTGTCAGAGCCTTCATGCTGTCGATACTCTCTGTGGAGTTACTGAGACCGGACTGGATGGTCATGTCCCCTCGGGGCCCCTCCTCCTCCATGTAGGCATCCTGGGTCAACAACAGAAAAAGCTTTCAGTGTAGTTTACAAGAAAAAATATATACAGCTGTATTAATGCGACTGTTTAACTCACTTTTCATTCCTACTGTGATGGACTCTAACATGGATAATAGACAGGTGTACTTACCTGAGCAGACTCTGTGCTGCTCTGGACGGTGATGGACTCTAACATAGATAATAGACAGGTGCATTTACCTGAGCGCACTCTGAGTTGCTCTGGACGGTGTTGGACTCTGACATAGATAATAGACAGGTGCATTTACCTGAGCGCACTCTGAGCTGCTCTGGATGGTGATGGACTCTAACATAGATAATAGACAGGTGCATTTACCTGAGCGGACTCTGAGCTGCTCTGGATGGTGATGGACTCTAACATAGATAATAGACAGGTGCATTTACCTGAGCGCACTCTGAGCTGCTCTGGATGGTGATGGACTCTAACATAGATAATAGACAGGTGCATTTACCTGAGCGGACTCTGAGCTGCTCTGGATGGTGATGGACTCTAACATAGATAATAGACAGGTGCATTTACCTGAGCGCACTCTGAGCTGCTCTGGATGGTGATGGACTCTAACATAGATAATAGACAGGTGTACTTACCAGAGCAGACTCTGTGCTGCTCTGGAAGTTGTTCAACTCTAACATGGATAATAGACAGGTGCATTTACCTGAGCGCACTCTGAGCTGCTCTGGATGGTGATGGACTCTAAGATGGATAATAGACAGGTGTACTTACCTGAGCAGACTCTGTGCTGCTCTGGACGGTGATGGACTCTAACATAGATAATAGACAGGTGCATTTACCTGAGCGCACTCTGAGTTGCTCTGGACGGTGTTGGACTCTGACATAGATAATAGACAGGTGCATTTACCTGAGCGCACTCTGAGCTGCTCTGGATGGTGATGGACTCTAACATAGATAATAGACAGGTGCATTTACCTGAGCGGACTCTGAGCTGCTCTGGATGGTGATGGACTCTAACATAGATAATAGACAGGTGCATTTACCTGAGCGCACTCTGAGCTGCTCTGGATGGTGATGGACTCTAACATAGATAATAGACAGGTGTACTTACCAGAGCAGACTCTGTGCTGCTCTGGAAGTTGTTCAACTCTAACATGGATAATAGACAGGTGCATTTACCTGAGCGGACTCTGTGCTGCTCTGGGCGGTGATGGAGATGTATGGCTTAGATGCTGAGGGACAGGTGGTGGTCCTGGGGGGTACAGGTGGAGGTGTTTTCTTATAGGTGGTGATACAGGATGACACTACAGAGGAGACAGAAAAAAGAGAATGAATAACAGAACTGTTGCAAATAGCAGAAAATTCACAAATGCCAGAACTAAAAGAGAAGATTTAAATGTTACAGCCGCTCCAAAGGATCATTATTTCTGTTTAAACTGTTGGAGCTAATTCTGCACAAATCACCGAGCTGTTTGAGAGAGAGAGAACCAGTTTTTATGGCTCTGACCTCCAGTGTTCAGATCCAGTCTGAGGCTTTTTATCCCTGTTTTCTAATAGCCGTATTACTGCTGTATTTTCACTGCTACAGTAAAAAACCCCAATTTTCTTGCAGTCTGGATCCCTGAATGTTTCTTTTTTTTTTCTGTTGACTGCTCTCTCCAACTGTTGTCTTACATAAAGACCAGTGGTCTAAAAATGCCAAACATATAAAGTCGGCCTTGAGGAGAGCAACTCAAAGTTTTTTAGACATTTCTTACATAACCACTGCCTTTACAGCCCACCTGAAGGATGTAAACATGAATTAAAAATAACCCAGTCTGAGGTCCAGATGGATCTACATTGACCTGGATTTCAGTCATTTTACGATGAAGTCTGCCGATGATGTTCTGTGGGACCACAATGCTAAATCAATGCACTAGTCCAAAAAGGTACCTCCCTGAACACATCCTTAAAAAGGTATGTCCCAAGAAAGGTAAGTCTTTAAACAGGTACGTCTCTAAACAGAAACGTCTTTAAAAAGGTACATCTTTAAACAGAAACGTCTCTAAACAGGTGCGTCTCTAAACAGAAACGTCTTTAAAAAGGTACGTCTTTAAACAGGTACGTCTCTAAACAGAAACGTCTTTAAAAAGGTACGTCTTTAAACAGGTAGGTCTTTTAACAGGGACGTCTCGAAACAAAAACGTTTTTAAACAGGTACGTCTCTAAAAAGGTGCGTCTTTAAACAGAAACGTCTTTAAACAGGTGCGTCTTTAAACAGAAACGTTTTTTAAACAGGTACGTCTTCAAACAGGTACATCTTTAAACAGGTACGTCTCTAAACAGGTACATATTTAAACAGAAAAGTCTTCAAACAGGAACGTCTATAAACAGAAACGTCTTTAAACAGAAAGGTCTTTAAACAGGTGCATCTCTAAACAGAAACGTCTTTAAACAGGTACGTCTCTAGACAGAAACGTCTTTAAACAGGTACGTCTTTAGACAGAAACGTTTTTAAACAGAAACGTCTTTAAACAGAAACGTCTTCAGACAGAAACGTCTATAAACAGAAACGTCTTTAAACAGGTACGTCTTTAGACAGAAACGTTTTTTAAACAGGTACGTCTTCAAACAGGTACGTCTTTAAACAGGTACGTCTCTAAACAGGTACGTATTTAAACAGAAACGTCTTTAAACAGAAACGTCTTTAAACAGAAACGTCTTCAAACAGGAACGTCTATAAACAGAAACGTCTTTAAACAGAAAGGTCTTTAAACAGGTGCATCTCTAAACAGAAACGTCTTTAAACAGGTACGTCTCTAGACAGAAACGTCTTCAAACAGGTACGTCTCTAAACAGGTACGTATTTAAACAGAAACGTCTTTAAACAGAAACGTCTTTAAACAGAAACGTCTTCAAACAGAAACGTCTATAAACAGAAACTTCTTTAAACAGGTACGTCTCTAAACAGGTACGTCTCTAAACAGAAACGTCTTCAAACAGGTACGTCTCTAAACAGGTACGTCTTTAAACAGGTACGTCTCTAAACAGGCACGTCTCTAAACAGGTACATCTCTGAACAGAAACGTCTTTAAAAAGGTACGTCTTTAAACAGGTACTTCTCTAACAGAAACGTCTTTAAAAAGGTATGACTCCAAATCAGTACGTCTATAAACAGGTGTGTCTGTAAACAGAAACGTCTTTAAACAGGGACGTCTCTAAACAGAAATGTCTTTAAACAGGTACGTCTCTAAACAGGGACGTCTTTAAACAGGTATGTCTTAAAAAAGGTACGTCTCTAAACAGAAACGTCTTCAAACAGGTGCATCTTTAAACAGAAACGTCTTCAAACAGGCACGGATTTAAACAGGTACGTCTTCAAACAGAAACGTCTTTAAACAGGTGCATCTTTAAACAGAAACGTCTTCAAACAGGCACGGATTTAAACAGGTACGTCTTCAAACAGGTACGTCTCTAAACAGGTACATCTCCAAACAGAAACGTCTTCAAACAGGTACATCTCTAAACAGGTATGTCTTTAAACAGAAACGTCTTTAAACAGGTACGTCTCTAAACAGAAACGTCTTCAAACAGGTACGTCTCTAAACAGGTACGTCTTTAAACAGGTACGTCTCTAAACAGAAACGTCTTTAAACAGGTACGTCTTCAAACAGGTACGTCTCTAAACAGGTACGTCTCTAAACAGGTACGTCTTTAAACAGGTACGTCTCTAAACAGGTACGTCTCTAAACAGGTACGTCTCTAAACAGAAACGTCTTTAAACAGGTGCATCTTTAAACAGAAACGTCTTCAAACAGGCACGGATTTAAACAGGTACGTCTTCAAACAGGTACGTCTCTAAACAGGTACATCTCCAAACAGAAATGTCTTCAAACAGGTACATCTCTAAACAGGTACGTCTCTAAACAGAAACGTCTTCAAACAGGTACGTCTTCAAACAGGTACGTCTCTAAACAGAAACGTCTTTAAACAGGTACGTCTTCAAACAGGTACGTCTCTAAACAGGTACGTCTCTAAACAGAAACGTCTTTAAACAGGTACGTCTTCAAACAGGTACGTCTCTAAACAGGTACGTCTCTAAACAGGTACGTCTTTAAACAGGTACGTCTCTAAACAGAAACGTCTTTAAACAGGTACGTCTTCAAACAGGTACGTCTCTAAACAGGTATGTCTCTAAACAGAAACGTTTTTAAACAGGTACGTCTCTAAACAGGTACGTCTCTAAACAGAAACGTCTTTAAACAGGCACGGATTTAAACAGGTACGTCTTCAAACAGGTACGTCTCTAAACAGGTACATCTCCAAACAGAAACGTCTTAAAACAGGTACGTCTCTAAACAGGTACATCTCCAAACAGAAACGTCTTCAAACAGGTACATCTCTAAACAGGTATGTCTTTAAACAGAAACGTCTTTAAACAGGTACGTCTCTAAACAGAAACGTCTTCAAACAGGTACGTCTCTAAACAGGTACGTCTTTAAACAGGTACGTCTCTAAACAGAAACGTCTTTAAACAGGTACGTCTTCAAACAGGTACGTCTCTAAACAGGTATGTCTCTAAACAGAAATGTCTTTAAACAGGGACGTCTCTAAACAGGTACGTCTTTAAACAGGTACGTCTCTAAACAGGTACGTCTCTAAACAGGTATGTCTCTAAACAGAAATGTCTTTAAACAGGGACGTCTCTAAACAGGTATGTCTTTAAACAGAAACGTCTTCAACAGGTACGTCTCTAAACAGAAACGTCTTTAAACAGGTACGTCTTCAAACAGGTACGTCTCTAAACAGGTATGTCTCTAAACAGTAATGTCTTTAAACAGGTACGTCTTCAAACAGGGACGTCTCTAAACAGGTATGTCTTTAAACAGAAACGTCTTTAAACAGGTACGTCTCTAAACTGAAACGTCTTTAAACAGGTACGTCTCTAAACAGGTATGTCTTTAAACAGAAACGTCTTTAAACAGGTGCGTCTTCAAACAGGTACGTCTCCAAACAGAAACGTTTTTAAACAGGTACGTCTTTAAACAGGTATGTCTTTAAACAGAAACGTCTTTAAACAGGTGCGTCTTTAATCAGAAACGTTTTTTTAAAACAGGAACGTCTTCAAACAGGTACATCTTTAAACAGGTACGTCTCTAAACAGGTACATCTCTAAACAGAAACGTCTTTAAACAGGTACGTCTCTAAACAGGTACGTCTCTAAACAGAAATGTCTTTAAAAAGGTACGTCTCTAAACAGGTACGTCTCTAAACAGAAACATCTTTAAAAAGGTACGTCTCTAAACAGGTACTTCTCTAAACAGAAATGTCTTTAAACAGGTATGTCTCTAAACAGGTAAGTCTTTAAACAGAAACGTCTTTAAACAGGTACGTCTCTAAACAGGTACGTCTCTAAACAGAAATGTCTTTAAAAAGGTACGTCTCTAAACAGGTGTGTCTTTAAATAGAAACATCTTTCAACAGGTGCGTCTTTAAACAGAAATGACTTTAAACAGGTACATCTCTAAACAGAAATGTCTTTAAACAGGTACGTCTCTAAACAGGTATGTCTTTAAACAGAAACTTCTTTAAACAGGCACGTCTCTAAACAGAAATGTCTTTAAACAGGTACGTCTCTAAACAGGTATGTCTTTAAACAGAAACGTCTTTAAACAGAAACGTCTTCAAACAGGTACGTCTTTAGACAGGTATGTCTCTAAACAGAAACGTCTTTAAACAGGTACGTCTCTAAACAGAAACGTCTTTAAACAGGTACGTCTCTAAACAGGTATGTCTTTAAACAGGTACGTCTCTAAACAGAAACGTCTTCAAACAGGTACGTGTCGAAACAGGTACGTCTTTAAACAGGTACGTCTCTAAACAGGTATGTCTTTAAACAGAAACGTCTTTAAACAGGTGCGTCTTTAAACAGAAATGTTTTTTAAACAGGAACGTCTTCAAACAGGTACGTCTTTAAACAGGTACGTCTCTAAACAGGTACGTCTCTAAACAGGTACTTCTCTAACAGAAACGTCTTTAAAAAGGTATGTCTCCAAATCGGTACGTCTATAAACAGGTGCGTCTGTAAACAGAAATGTCTTTAAACAGGTACGTCTCTAAACAGGTATGTCTTTAAACAGGTACGTCTCTAAACAGAAACGTCTTCAAACAGGTACGTGTCGAAACAGGTACGTCTTTAAACAGGTACGTCTCTAAACAGGTATGTCTTTAAACAGAAACGTCTTTAAACAGGTGCGTCTTTAAACAGAAATGTTTTTTAAACAGGAACGTCTTCAAACAGGTAATGCCTTTAAACAGGTACGCCTCTAAACAGGTAATGCCTCTAAACAGGTACTTCTCTAACAGAAACGTCTTTAAAAAGGTATGTCTCCAAATCGGTACGTCTATAAACAGGTGCGTCTGTAAACAGAAATGTCTTTAAACAGGTACGTCTCTAAACAGGGACGTCTCTGAACAGGTACGTCTCCAAACAGAAACGTCTTCAAACAGGTACATCTCTAAACAGGTATGTCTTTAAACAGAAACGTCTTTAAACAGGTACGGCTTTAAACAGGTATGTCTCTAAACAGAAACGTCTTTAAACAGGTACGGCTTTAAACAGGAATGTCTCTAAACAGAAACGTCTTTAAACAGGTACGTCTTCAAACAGGTACGTCTCTAAACAGGTACATCTCCAAACAGAAACGTCTTCAAACAGGTACATCTCTAAACAGGTATGTCTTTAAACAGAAATGTCTTTTAACAGGTACGTCTTCAAACAGGTACATCTCTAAACAGGTACATCTCCAAACAGAAACGTCTTCAAACAGGTACATCTCTAAACAGGTATGTCTTTAAACAGAAACGTCTTTAAACAGGTACGTCTCTAAACAGGTATGTCTTTAAACAGAAACGTCTTCAACAGGTACGTCTCTAAACAGAAACGTCTTTAAACAGGTACGTCTTCAAACAGGTACGTCTCTAAACAGGTATGTCTCTAAACAGAAATGTCTTTAAACAGGTACGTCTTCAAACAGGGACGTCTCTAAACAGGTATGTCTTTAAACAGAAACGTCTTTAAACAGGTACGTCTCTAAACTGAAACGTCTTTAAACAGGTACGTCTCTAAACAGGTATGTCTTTAAACAGAAACGTCTTTAAACAGGTGCGTCTTCAAACAGGTACGTCTCCAAACAGAAACGTTTTTAAACAGGTACGTCTTTAAACAGGTATGTCTTTAAACAGAAACGTCTTTAAACAGGTGCGTCTTTAATCAGAAACGTTTTTTTAAAACAGGAACGTCTTCAAACAGGTACATCTTTAAACAGGTACGTCTCTAAACAGGTACATCTCTAAACAGAAACGTCTTTAAACAGGTACGTCTCTAAACAGAAATGTCTTTAAAAAGGTACGTCTCTAAACAGGTACGTCTCCAAACAGAAACATCTTTAAAAAAGGAACGTCTCTAAACAGGTAAGTCTTTAAACAGAAACGTCTTTAAACAGGTACGTCTCTAAACAGGTACGTCTCTAAACAGAAATGTCTTTAAAAAGGTACGTCTCTAAACAGGTGTGTCTTTAAATAGAAACATCTTTCAACAGGTGCGTCTTTAAACAGAAATGACTTTAAACAGGTACATCTCTAAACAGAAATGTCTTTAAACAGGTACGTCTCTAAACAGGTATGTCTTTAAACAGAAACTTCTTTAAACAGGCACGTCTCTAAACAGAAATGTCTTTAAACAGGTACGTCTCTAAACAGGTATGTCTTTAAACAGAAACGTCTTTAAACAGAAACGTCTTCAAACAGGTACGTCTATAAACAGAAACGTCTTTAAACAGGTACGTCTTTAGACAGGTATGTCTCTAAACAGAAACGTCTTTAAACAGGTACGTCTCTAAACAGAAACGTCTTTAAACAGGTACGTCTCTAAACAGGTATGTCTTTAAACAGGTACGTCTCTAAACAGAAACGTCTTCAAACAGGTATGTCTCTAAACAGGTATGTCTTTAAACAGAAACGTCTTTAAACAGGTGCGTCTTTAAACAGAAATGTTTTTTAAACAGGAACGTCTTCAAACAGGTACGTCTTTAAACAGGTACGTCTCTAAACAGGTACGTCTCTAAACAGGTACTTCTCTAACAGAAACGTCTTTAAAAAGGTATGTCTCCAAATCGGTACGTCTATAAACAGGTGCGTCTGTAAACAGAAATGTCTTTAAACAGGTACGTCTCTAAACAGGGACGTCTTTAAACAGGTACGTCTCTGAACAGGTACGTCTCCAAACAGAAACGTCTTCAAACAGGTACATCTCTAAACAGGTATGTCTTTAAACAGAAACGTCTTTAAACAGGTACGGCTTTAAACAGGTATGTCTCGAAACAGAAACGTCTTTAAACAGGTACGGCTTTAAACAGGAATGTCTCTAAACAGAAACGTCTTTAAACAGGTACGTCTTCAAACAGGTACGTCTCTAAACAGGTACGTCTCTAAACAGAAATGTCTTTAAACAGAAACGTCTTTAAACAGGTACGTCTCTAAACAGAAATGTCTTTAAACAGGTACGTCTTCAAACAGGTACGTCTCCAAACAGAAACGTTTTTAAACAGGTACGTCTTTAAACAGGTATGTCTTTAAACAGAAACGTCTTTAAACAGGTGCGTCTTCAAACAGGTACGTCTCCAAACAGAAACGTTTTTAAACAGGTATGTCTTTAAACAGGTACGTCTCTAAACAGGTACATCTCTAAACAGAAACGTCTTTAAACAGGTACGTCTCTAAACAGAAATGTCTTTAAAAAGGTACGTCTCTAAACAGGTACGTCTCTAAACAGAAACATCTTTAAAAAGGTACGTCTCTAAACAGGTACGTCTCTAAACAGAAATGTCTTTAAACAGGTACGTCTCTAAACAGGTATGCCTTTAAACAGAAATGTCTTTAAACAGGTACGTCTCTAAACAGGTACGTCTCTAAAAAGGTATGTCTCTAAACAGAACATCTTTAAAAAGGTACGTCTCTAAACAGGTACGTCTCTAAACAGAAATGTCTTTAAACAGGTACGTCTCTAAACAGGTATGTCTTTAAACAGAAACGTCTCTAAACAGGTACGTCTCTAAACAGAAATGTCTTTAAACAGGTACGTCTCTAAACAGGTATGTCTTTAAACAGGTACGTCTCTAAACAGGTATGTCTTTAAACAGAAACGTCTCTAAACAGGTACGTCTCTAAACAGAAATGTCTTTAAACAGGTACATCTCTAAACAGAAATGTCTTTAAACAGAAACGTCTCTAAACAGGTACGTCTTTAAACAGAAACGTCTTTAAAAAGGTACGTCTCTAAACAGAACATCTTTAAAAAGGTACGTCTCTAAACAGGTACGTCTTTAAACAGAAACGTCTTCAAACAGGTACGTACCTAAACAGGTATGTCTTTAAACAGGTACGTCTATAAACAGAAACGTCTTTAAACAGGTACGTCCCTAAACAGGTATGTCTTTAAACAGGTGCGTCTTTAAACAGGTACGTACCTAAACAGGTATGTCTTTAAACAGGTACGTCTATAAACAGAAACGTCTTTAAACAGGTACGTACCTAAACAGGTATGTCTTTAAACAGGTACGTCTCTAAACAGAAATGTCTTTAAACAGGTACGTCTCTAAACAGGTATGTCTTTAAACAGAAACGTCTTTAAACAGGTACGTCTCTAAACAGAAATGTCTTTAAACAGGTACGTCTCTAAACAGAAACGTCTTTAAACAGGTACATCTCTAAACAGAAACGTCTTTCAACAGGTGCGTCTTTAAACAGAAACGACTTTAAACAGGTACGTCTCTAAACAGAAACGCTTTAAACAGGTACGTCTCTAAACAGAAACGTCTTTAAAGAGGTACGTTTATAAACAGAAACTTCTCTAAACAGGTATGTCTCTAAACAAAAATGTCTTTAAACAGGTACGTCTCTAAACAGAACATCTTTAAAAAGGTAAGTCTCTAAACAGGTACGTCTCTAAACAGAAATGTCTTTAAAAAGGTATGTCTCTAAACAGAACATCTTTAAAAAGGTCCGTCTCTAAACAGGTACGTCTTTAAACAGAAACGTCTCTAAACAGGTACGTCTCTAAACAGAAATGTCTTTAAACAGGTATGTCTCTAAACAGGTACATCTTTAAAAAGGTACGTCTCTAAACAGGTATGTCTTTAAACAGAAACGTCTTTAAACAGGTACGTCTCTAAACAGGTACATCTTTAAAAAGGTACGTCTCTAAACAGGTACATCTCTAAAAAGAAACGTCTTTAAAAGGGTACGTCTCTAAACAGAACATCTTTAAAAAGGTACGTCTCTAAACAGGTACGTCTTTAAACAGAAATGTCTTTAAAAAGGTACGTCTCTAAACAGATCACTTTAAAAAGGTACGTCTCTAAACAGGTACGTCTCTAAACAGAAATGTCTTTAAACAGGTACGTCTCTAAACAGGTATGTCTTTAAACAGAAACGTCTTTAAACAGGTACGTCTCTAAACAGAAATGTCTTTAAACAGGTACGTCTCTAAACAGAAACGTCTTTAAACAGGTACATCTCTAAACAGAAACGTCTTTCAACAGGTGCGTCTTTAAACAGAAATGTCTTTAAACAGAAACGACTTTAGACAGGTACATCTCTAAACAGAAACGTCTTTAAACAGGTACGTCTTTAAACAGAAACGTCTTTAAACAGAAACGTCTTCAAACAGGTACGTCTCTAAACAGGTACGTCTCTATACAAGTATGTCTTTAAATAGAAACGTCTTTAAACAGGTGCGTCTTTAAACAGAAACGTCTTTAAACAGGTACGTCTCTAAACAGAAACGCTTTAAACAGGTACGTCCTTAAACAGAAACGTCTTTAAAGAGGTACGTTTATAAACAGAAACTTCTCTAAACAGGTAGGTCTCTAAACAGAACATCTTTAAACAGAAACGTCTTTAAAAAGGTACGTCTCTAAACAGAACATCTTTAAAAAGGTACGTCTCTAAACAGAAACGTCTTTAAAGAGGTACGTTTATAAACAGAAACTTCTCTAAACAGGTATGTCTCTAAACAAAAATGTCTTTAAACAGGTACGTCTCTAAACAGAACATCTTTAAAAAGGTACGTCTCTAAACAGGTTTGTTTCTAAACAGAAACGTCTTTAAAAAGGTATGTCTCTAAACAGGTACGTGTCTAAACAGAAATGTCTTTAAAAAGGTATGTCTCTAAACAGAACATCTTTAAAAAGGTACGTCTCTAAACAGGTACGTCTTTAAACAGAAATGTCTTTAAACAGGTACGTCTCTAAACAGGTATGTCTTTAAACAGAAACGTCTCTAAACAGGTACGTCTCTAAACAGAAACTTCTTTAAACAGAAACGTCTTCAAACAGGTACGTACCTAAACAGGTATGTCTTTAAACAGGTACGTCTATAAACAGAAACGTCTTTAAACAGGTACGTACCTAAACAGGTATGTCTTTAAACAGGTACGTCTATAAACAGAAACGTCTTTAAACAGGTACGTACCTAAACAGGTATGTCTTTAAACAGGTGCGTCTTTAAACAGAAACGTCTTTAGACAGGTACGTCTCTAAACAGAAATGTCTTTAAACAGGTACGTCTCTAAACAGAAACGTCTTTAAACAGGTACATCTCTAAACAGAAACGTCTTTCAACAGGTGCGTCTTTAAACAGAAACGACTTTAAACAGGTGCGTCTTTAAACAGAAACGTCTTTAAACAGGCACATCTTTAAACAGGTATGTCGTTAAACAGGTACGTTTATAAACAGAAACGCTTTGAACAGGTACGTCTCTAAACAGAAACGTCTTTAAAGAGGTACGTTTATAAACAGAAACTTCTCTAAACAGGTATGTCTCTAAACAAAAATGTCTTTAAACAGGTACGTCTCTAAACAGAACATCTTTAAAAAGGTACGTCTCTAAACAGGTACGTCTCTAAACAGAAACGTCTTTAAAAAGGTATGTCTCTAAACAGAACATCTTTAAAAAGGTACGTCTCTAAACAGGTACGTCTTTAAACAGAAATGTCTTTAAACAGGTACGTCTCTAAACAGGTATGTCTTTAAACAGAAACGTCTCTAAACAGGTACGTCCCTAAACAGGTATGTCTTTAAAAAGGTGCGTCTTTAAACAGGTACGTACCTAAACAGGTATGTCTTTAAACAGGTACGTCTATAAACAGAAACGTCTTTAAACAGGTACGTACCTAAACAGGTATGTCTTTAAACAGGTACGTCTATAAACAGAAACGTCTTTAAACAGGTACATACCTAAACAGGTATGTCTTTAAACAGCTACGTCTTTAAACAGAAACGTCTTTAAACAGGTACGTCTCTAAACAGGTATGTCTTTAAAAAGGTACGTCTCTAAACAGAAACGTCTTTGAAGAGGTACGTTTATAAACAGAAAATTCTCTAAACAGGTATGTCTCTAAACAAAAATGTCTTTAAACAGGTATGTCTCTAAACAGAACATCTTTAAAAAGGTACGTCTCTAAACAGGTACGTCTTTAAACAGAAATGTCTTTAAACAGGTACGTCTCTAAACAGGTACATCTTTAAACAGAAACGTCTCTAAACAGGTACGTCTCTAAACAGAAATGTCTTTAAACAGGTACGTCTCTAAACAGGTGTGTCTTTAAATAGAAACATCTTTCAACAGGTGCGTCTTTAAACAGAAACGACTTTAAACAGGTATGTCTCTAAACAGAAACGTCTTTAAACAGGTACGTCTCTAAACAGAACATCTTTAAAAAGGTACGTCTCTAAACAGGTACGTCTCTAAACAGAAATGTCTTTAAACAGGTACGTCTCTAAACAGGTATGTCTTTAAACAGAAACGTCTTTAAACAGGTACGTCTCTAAACAGAACATCTTTAAAAAGGTACGTCTCTAAACAGGTACGTCTCTAAACAGAAATGTCTTTAAACAGGTACGTCTCTAAACAGAAACGTCTTTAAACAGGTACATCTCTAAACAGAAACGTCTTTCAACAGGTGCGTCTTTAAACAGAAACGACTTTAAACAGGTGCGTCTTTAAACAGAAACGTCTTTAAACAGGTACATCTTTAAACAGGTATGTCGTTAAACAGGTACGTTTATAAACAGAAACGCTTTGAACAGGTACGTCTCTAAACAGAAACGTCTTTAAAGAGGTACGTTTATAAACAGAAACTTCTCTAAACAGGTATGTCTCTAAACAAAAATGTCTTTAAACAGGTACGTCTCTAAACAGAACATCTTTAAAAAGGTACGTCTCTAAACAGGTACGTCTCTAAACAGAAACGTCTTTAAAAAGGTATGTCTCTAAACAGAACATCTTTAAAAAGGTACGTCTCTAAACAGGTATGTGTCTAAACAGAAATGTCTTTAAAAAGGTATGTCTCTAAACAGAACATCTTTAAAAAGGTACGTCTCTAAACAGGTACGTCTTTAAACAGAAATGTCTTTAAACAGGTACGTCTCTAAACAGGTATGTCTTTAAACAGAAACGTCTCTAAACAGGTACGTCCCTAAACAGGTATGTCTTTAAACAGGTGCGTCTTTAAACAGGTACGTACCTAAACAGGTATGTCTTTAAACAGGTACGTCTATAAACAGAAACGTCTTTAAACAGGTACGTACCTAAACAGGTATGTCTTTAAACAGGTGCGTCTTTAAACAGAAACGTCTTTAAACAGGTACGTCTCTAAACAGGTATGTCTTTAAAAAGGTACGTCTCTAAACAGAAACGTCTTTAAAGAGGTATGTCTCTAAACAGAACATCTTTAAAAAGGTACGTCTCTAAACAGCTACGTCTTTAAACAGAAATGTCTCTAAACAGGTACATCTTTAAACATAAACGTCTCTAAACAGGTATGTCTTTAAATAGAAACGTCTTTAAACAGGTACATCTCTAAACAGGTATGTCTTTAAACAGAAACGTCTTTAAACAGGTACGTCTCTAAACAGAACATCTTTAAAAAGGTACGTCTCTAAACAGGTACGTCTCTAAACAGAAATGTCTTTAAACAGGTACGTCTCTAAACAGGTATGTCTTTAAACAGAAACGTCTTTAAACAGGTACGTCTCTAAACAGAACATCTTTAAAAAGGTACGTCTCTAAACAGGTACGTCTCTAAACAGAAACGTCTTTAAAGAGGTACGTCTCTAAACAGGTTTGTTTCTAAACAGAAACGTCTTTAAAAAGGTATATCTCTAAACAGAACATCTTTAAAAAGGTACGTCTCTAAACAGGTACGTCTTTAAACAGAAATGTCTCTAAACAGGTACATCTTTAAACAGAAACGTCTCTAAACAGGTATGTCTTTAAATAGAAACGTCTTTAAACAGGTACATCTCTAAACAGGTATGTCTTTAAACAGAAACGTCTTTAAACAGGTACGTCTCTAAACAGAACATCTTTAAAAAGGTACGTCTCTAAACAGGTACGTCTCTAAACAGAAATGTCTTTAAACAGGTACGTCTCTAAACAGGTATGTCTTTAAACAGAAACGTCTTTAAACAGGTACGTCTCTAAACAGAACATCTTTAAAAAGGTACGTCTCTAAACAGGTACGTCTCTAAACAGAAATGTCTTTAAACAGGTACGTCTCTAAACAGGTATGTCTTTAAACAGAAACGTCTTTAAACAGGTACGTCTCTAAACAGAACATCTTTAAAAAGGTACGTCTCTAAACAGGTACGTCTCTAAACAGAAATGTCTTTAAACAGGTACGTCTCTAAACAGAACATCTTTAAAAAGGTATGTCTCTAAACAGGTACGTCTCTAAACAGAAATGTCTTTAAACAGGTACGTCTCTAAACAGAACATCTTTAAAAAGGTATGTCTCCAAACAGGTACGTCTTTAAACAGAAACTTCTTTAAACAGAAACGTCTTCAAACAGGTACGTCTATAAACAGAAACGTCTTTAAACAGGTACGTACCTAAACAGGTATGTCTTTAAAACAGGTACGTCTATAAACAGAAACGTCTTTAAACAGGTACGTACCTAAACAGGTATGTCTTTAAACAGGTACGTCTATAAACAGAAACGTCTTTAAACAGGTACGTACCTAAACAGGTATGTCTTTAAACAGGTGCGTCTTTAAACAGAAACGTCTTTAGACAGGTACGTCTCTAAACAGAAATGTCTTTAAACAGGTACGTCTCTAAACAGAAACGTCTTTAAACAGGTACATCTCTAAACAGAAACGTCTTTCAACAGGTGCGTCTTTAAACAGAAACGACTTTAAACAGGTACGTCTCTAAACAGAAACGTCTTTAAACAGGTACGTCTCTAAACAGGTACGTCTCTAAACAGAAATGTCTTTAAAAAGGTACGTCTCTAAACAGAAACATCTTTAAAAAGGTACGTCTCTAAACAGGTACGTCTCTAAACAGGTACGTCTCTAAACAGAAACGTCTTTAAACAGGTACATCTCTAAACAGAAACGTCTTTCAACAGGTGCGTCTTTAAACAGAAACGACTTTAAACAGCTACATCTCTAAACAGAAACGTCTTTAAACAGGTACGTCTTTAAACAGAAACGTCTTTAAACAGGTACGTCTCTAAACAGGTACGTCTCTATACAGGTATGTCTTTAAATAGAAACGTCTTTAAACAGGTGCGTCTTTAAACAGAAACGTCTTTAAACAGGTACATCTTTAAATAGAAACGTTTTTAAACAGGTACGTCTCTAAACAGAAACGCTTTAAACAGGTACGTCTCTAAACAGAACATCTTTAAAAAGGTACGTCTCTAAACAGAAACGTCTTTAAAGAGGTACATTTATAAACAGAAACTTCTCTAAACAGGTATGTCTCTAAACAAAAATGTCTTTAAACAGGTACGTCTCTAAACAGAACATCTTTAAAAAGGTACGTCTCTAAATAGGTACGTCTTAAACAGAAACGTCTTTAAAAAGGTACGTCTCTAAACAGAACATCTTTAAAAAGGTACGTCTCTAAACAGGTACGTCTTTAAACAGAAATGTCTTTAAAAAGGTACGTCTCTAACCAGAACATCTTTAAAAAGGTACGTCTCTAAACAGGTATGTTTCTAAACAGAAACGTCTTTAAAAAGGTACTTCTCTAAAAAGGTACGTCTCTAAACAGGTACGTCTTTAAACAGAAACTTCTTTAACAGAAACGTCTTCAAACAGGTACGTCTATAAACAGAAACGTCTTTAAACAGGTACGTACCTAAACAGGTATGTCTTTAAACAGGTACGTCTATAAACAGAAATACTTTAAACAGGTACGTCCCTAAACAGGTATGTCTTTAAACAGGTACGTCTATAAACAGAAATACTTTAAACAGGTACGTCCCTAAACAGGTATGTCTTTAAACAGGTGCGTCTTTAAACAGAAACGTCTTTAGACAGGTACGTCCCTAAACAGGTATGTATTTACACAGAAATGTCTTTAAACGGGTACGTTTTTAAACAGAAACGTCTTCAAGCAGATACGTCTATAAACAGAAACGTCTTTAAACAGGTACGTCTCTAAACAGAAACGTCTTCAAACAGAAACGTCTTCAAGCAGGAACGTCTATAAACAGAAACGTCTTTAAACAGGTACGTCCCTAAACAGGTACGTATTTAAACAGAAACGTCTTTAAACAGGTACGTCTCTAACCAGAAACGTCTTTAAACGGGTACGTCTTTAAACAGAAACGTCTTTAAACAGGTACGTCTGTAAACAGAAACGTCTCTAAACAGGTACGTCTCTAGACAGAAACGTCTCTAAACAGAAATGTCTTTAAAAAGGTACGTCTCTATACAGAAACGTCTTTTAACAGAAACATCTTTAAACAGAAACGTCTTTAAAAAAGTATGTCTCTAAACAAGTACGTCTCTAAACAGGTACGTCTCTAAACAGGTAAGTCTCTAAACAGGTACGTCTCTAAACAGAAACGTCTTGAAAAAGGTACGTCTCTAAACAGGTACGTCTCTAAACAGAAATGTCTTTAAAAAGGTACGTCTCTAAACGGGTACGTCTCTAAACAGAAACGTCTCTAAACAGGTACGTCTTTAAACAGAAACGTCTCTAAACAGGTACGTCTCTAAACAGAAACGTCTCTAAACAGGTACGTCTCTAAACAGAAACGTCTCTAAACAGGTACGTCTCTAAACAGAAATGTCTTTAAAAAGGTACTTCTCTAAAAAGGTATGTCTCTAAACAGGTACGTCTTTAAACAGAAACGTCTTTCAACAGGTACGTCTCTAAATCCCAGATGGATTTGTTTCACAAATCCATCTGGGAAAGCTTCAATAGGAAACGTTTGAGAAAAGGCAGAGGCTTTGAAAAAAACTTGGATCGTGATTGGTTGAACGTAACCCCCGACTCTGCCGTGCCTGGAAGTACTGCCCCTTGTCGCTGATTGGTCCTCTCACTTTCTAACCGGGCCCAAACGGTTCAGACAGGAGCTTAACAAGATGGATTCGCCATCGAAAAACAAGGAAATGGGCGTATCCATCTGCTTTGCAAGGTTAGGTATTCTATTCATAATGAAATTACCAAAAATAAGTCACTGTTGTGTTGCCTGTGGTTGTCTTTGTCTCTCAGAATTTTTGCCATGATCTGGAACGTTCCAGTGTGTCAAATCTGGAACTAATCAGAAATCAGGACAGGGGCTGACACTCTACAGGTTTGTTAGTCTAGTATTCAGCTCAGGTAATGGAACACATGCTGGTTCAACAGTCTTGGTCCTGGACTGCTTTGTCCTCTAATGAACATCCTCCAGACCTGATTTAGGCACATGGACTACCTGTCCAGGTACCCTCCCAGCTGACCTCCTTCTCCTTATTTTAAGGACTTTATTTCCTCTTCAGAAGAACGGCCCAGCCTGCAGACGTCTTCCTCTTCTGCTTTATTACTCAGCACTAACTCCATGTTTGATTTGGTTTAAATCAACTCCTTTAGTTGATTAGAAAAATTGTTCTAACTTAATTCCTTAACTGATGTGGTTTAGCAGAGTGAGATCTGAGAGGAGGGATCATTACCTTCGTGATTATTGACCTAATCCAGTTAACAGTCTGGATAAATGAATGTCTGTTTGGAGGATTGGTGCTCTGAAACCACAGCCTGGTGGAGCTGTTACTGAGCGCGCTCAGACCCTGCAGGAGTAAATCCATCTCTCCTCATTATGACACAGAGCTTTTTCATTGAATCCTTATCTGCTTTGTTTGATGATCTGTAAGCTCTCTTCTCTGATAGCCAGTGGCTCCATAAAGTTCAGAAAGAACCATGTAAAGACATTTATTCACGCCTGTGTCCATAAATATCAGCAGGCCTGAGGCAGGGATGGAGAGCTCCTGCTGATAAATCTACACATCAATGCGCCGATGGGACGAGGGCACAGACAGAGGAGCAGCTTATTCTCATGTTATCAGTCCTGTATTTAAATGTTAGGTCACTGCTGTCAAACAGCAGGATCAGAGAGCTGGAGGAGGCTAAAGTAAGCCCTACATCTGTGCCAGCCTGATGATGATTAATGCTTCATTCTGGTCATTTTACAGAAAAAAGTCTGACTGGAGCACAAACTTGAACTACTTTTTAGTACATTTTGTGCAGTGAAAATACAGCAACATTGCCTTTTATCGCTTATGCCAATCATCAAATAACTCCACAGGGATGATCACACATTGATCCTGAATACATTCATATATGAATATCATTACTTTGTCACAGCGCCCCCTACTGGCATTTGGACACTTCTACCTCTGATGTTTTACATTTTCTGTTTAATATTCAGCTCCTGTCCAGCATTCATCCCAGGCTTTTGATTTTTGGTTTTCATGAGAGTCATCATGAGACCTACAAAAAAGCCTCATGGACCCATGTCCAAATCCCAACAGGAAGTCCACCAGCTTCATCCCAATTTCAAAATTAGGCATTTTTTATGGTGCAAAATGTCTTCAACCAGTTATAACTTTAGTAAACAACATTCTCTGATCTTTTTCTTGCAGGACACTGGTATCACACTGAAGATGCTCAAATGCAAACATCTCATCATAGCGCCCTCCACTGGCAACAGGAAGTGATATAAATGGGTCATAACTGGATTCCTCTTAATGCGTTTGACCTACTGAGCTCTGATTGTGAAAGAAAGAGCTCAATAACTGACCACAACACAAAACATGTTTCACTGAAGGAGAATAATCCTGGTGGAGAGAGGTAGATTAGCAGTGAGCCTTCCTCCTCCTCCTCCTCCTCCTCCTCTCTTCTTGTCTTTCCAGTGTTTCAGCAGAATGTTCTGGTAGCTGTCGGACAGGGTCAGGGCAGCTCGTCACTGCTTTCTGATGAATCAGCAGAAGTCTAAAGGTTCAGCGGGGCCTCCTTTTAGCCTCCTGCTCTCTGATGTCAGCTCCTTTGACTGGCATGAAGAGAGCTCCCTCCACAGCGCCTCTGCCCTCCTATCAGCTCTCTACACCGCGGTCCGTCTGTGGATCGGCTCAGCAAACCCAGCAGAGGTTCCGGGGTAACCACTGAGTGACTAACTGATGGTTTATATGATCCACTTTACAAGGAGGCACTGAACAGGTACCAGTGAGACATCAGTGTGGGCTGTGACTGACACGCTGGACAATAACAACAGGCATTAAGCACCATTAAAAAAAGCCTTATTTTGAAAAGGAAATGAAGCTGGTGGACTTCCTGTTTGGGGTATGGGTCCAAGAGGCCATAGTAGCCGGAGATATGATGCAGGTATCCAACAGAGGTCCAGACAGTTGGTGCTAGTCTCACAGTTAGTGAAATGGGGATCAGCTGAGGTCAGTGAATATGTCGAAGTCATGGGGTCATCAGTATTCCTGGCTACTATTACACCATGAAGACAAAAGAACACTCAGAGAAAAGGTAATTGAAAAGTCTAAGTCAGAGGATGGAGACAGAAACATCTCCAAGTCTCTGAATATCCCCCAGACTTTACTTAAATCCATCATGAAGAAATGAAGGAATATGTCACGTGTAAATCTGCCTAGATCAGACCGTCCTCACAAACTGAGTGGGCGTTCGAGAAGGAGACTAGTGAGAGAGGCCACCAAGACACCTATGACTACTCTGAGGGAGTTTCAAGCTTCAGCAGCTGAGATGGAGAGACTCTGCAGACAACAACTGTTGGCCGGGTTCTTCACCAGTCAGAGCTTTATGGGAGAGTGGCTAAGAGAAAGACACTGTTGAAGAAAACTCAGATTCAATCTGGACTAGAGTTCACCAGAAGGACTGTGGGAGACTCCATGGTCAAGAGGAAGAAAGATAAGACGCCAAACACTGACATCACCACAAACACACCATCCCCACTGTGGAGGGGGCAGCACCACGCTGGGGGGATGCTTCTCAGCAGCATCACACTGTGGGGATGCTTCTCAGCAGCATCACACTGTGGGGATGCTTCTCAGCAGCATCACACTGTGGGGATGCTTCTCAGCAGCATCACGCTGTGGGGATGCTTCTCAGCAGCATCACGCTGTGGGGATGCTTCTCAGCAGCATCACGCTGTGGGGATGCTTCTCAGCAGCATCGCACTATGGGGATGCTTCTCAGCAGCATCGCACTGTGGGGATGCTTCTCAGCAGCATCGCACTGTGGGGATGCTTCTCAGCAGCATCGCGCTGTGGGGATGCTTCTCAGCAGCATCGCGCTGTGGGGATGCTTCTCAGCAGCATCGCGCTGTGGGGATGCTTCTCAGCAGCATCGTGCTGTGGGGATGCTTCTCAGCAGCATCGTGCTGTGGGGATGCTTCTCAGCAGCATCGTGCTGTGGGGATGCTTCTCAGCAGCATCGTGCTGTGGGGATGCTTCTCAGCAGCATTCACACTGTGGGGATGCTTCTCAGCAGCATCACGCTGTGGGGATGCTTCTCAGCAGCATCACACTGTGGGGATGCTTCTCAGCAGCATCACACTGTGGGGATGCTTCTCAGCAGCATCATGCTGTGGGGATGCTTCTCAGCAGCATCACGCTGTGGGGATGCTTCTCAGCAGCATCACACTATGGGGATGCTTCTCAGCAGCATCGCACTGTGGGGATGCTTCTCAGCAGCATCACACTGTGGGGATGCTTCTCAGCAGCATCGTGCTGTGGGGATGCTTCTCAGCAGCATCACGCTGTGGGGATGCTTCTCAGCAGCATCGTGCTGTGGGGATGCTTCTCAGCAGCATCGTGCTGTGGGGATGCTTCTCAGCAGCATCGTGCTGTGGGGATGCTTCTCAGCAGCATCATGCTGTGGGGATGCTTCTCAGCAGCATCGCGCTGTGGGGATGCTTCTCAGCAGCATCGTGCTGTGGGGATGCTTCTCAGCAGCATCGTGCTGTGGGGATGCTTCTCAGCAGCATCGTGCTGTGGGGATGCTTCTCAGCAGCATTCACACTGTGGGGATGCTTCTCAGCAGCATCACGCTGTGGGGATGCTTCTCAGCAGCATCACACTGTGGGGATGCTTCTCAGCAGCATCGTGCTGTGGGGATGCTTCTCAGCAGCATCATGCGGTGGGGATGCTTCTCAGCAGCATCATGCAGTGGGGATGCTTCTCAGCAGCATCATGCAGTGGGGATGCTTCTCAGCAGCTAGACCTGGTCTAAATACAACAAGGGGAATGTTCTGGAGTGGCTGAGTCAAAGCTTAGGTCTCAATCCAACAGAGAATTAGTGTCTGGACTTGAAAAGAACTGTTCACACCTGATCCCTGATCAACCTGACAGAGCTTGTATTAATTTCTTGTCAAAAAATCAAAGTTATATCGACTATGAGTGTTTTAGAAAATTAATAAAAGAGTGGTGAGGGGGTGAATAATTTCATAGGGACTGAATAACACAGATGTGGTCATTTCTCCTTATTCTTTGACCATCTAAGCCCCTCCCCCTTTAGCTGACCATCCACATATCTTCACATCAGAGATGTATTTATGAGAACAGGGGAGTTTGTAGGCCCTGAGATCTGAATGGAGCCCTGGTTCTGCCTTTCTTGAGAGTAAATGTCACAAACATGAC
>NC_054877.1:790636-810636 GCF_018320785.1 Cheilinus undulatus | reverse complement strand
AACATATTAAAATGGGTGAAAAATTGCTTAAATTAGTTAAATTAATAGCAAAAATGGTGAAAAGGTGTTGAAATTGGAATTTTAAAGAACGCAAAGAGGCAAAATTTGCAAAAAAAACAAAAAATTAATTAAATTGGCAAAAACAGACACAAAAAGTGGTAAAAGTGGATAATAAAGTGGCTGAAATGGCTTTAAAGTGCAAAAAATTGGGGGAAATTAGTTAGACTGGGATGAAAAATTGATATAAACTGGCAAAAATGGGATAACTGTGGTTAAAATGGGCATAAGGGGGTAAAAAGTGGTTGATGGTGGTGATAATGAGGCAAAAATAGACATAAAGTGGCAAGAATTGGTTTAGAAGTGTCAAAAACAGGCAGAAAAAGGTGGTTGAAAGGGAATAAAATTGATATAAATGGGTTTTAAGTGCAAAGATGTGCTAAAACTGGCAAAATTTGTGTTTAAAAGGGATGAAAAGGGGTTAAAATTTGGTAAAATTGATTTAAAGTGGCAACAGTGTAATTTTAAAAAGTTTTTTATGGCATCTGGTGACCCCCTCTCAGTGTGTCGCGACCCCCAATGGGGTCTCGAACCCAAGGTTGAGAACCCCTGTTCTAAAGGACGGCGTTCTCTGACTGATGTAAATATAGAAACACGTTATATAAACCCATACATGCAGAGTGAATCTGTGAGTGTCCCCTGGTGATGGCCGAGGCTCCCTCTGGTCCTGAGCAGAGATCACACTTCACTGGGCCTGGATTTCTCTGAGCGTGTGGCGCTCTACTGTACGGCGTGACCGCGGCGTGCATGGCTGAATATCACTCATACTCATTATGCTGATGTGTGCTTACAGGATTTTCTTGGTGAACTGTATAAGAATCCCCCAAGGAGCAGAGAATGTAGGTCATCAGCAGTGGAGCGCTGATACCAGGCGGCCCATCTCTGCATTAACTCGCCCCGCGGCGTCCTCTGTGGCGTGTTCTCGTCTTAGTACCGGACACAAGGTCTGACTTTTTTGGCTCCCACCAGATTTTCTTTACAGGATTTCTGCTGCATCCTCGCAGCAGACGGAGGATACGGACCAGAGCAGTCAGGGTCTGACTCTGGAGGTCATCGACCTCACGGCGAGGGGAAACGCTCAGACAGGAAGTAAGAGAAGAATGTCGATTCACTCTAAATCAGCAGAATAACCACCAATGTCTGAACGCTGTGGATGATTTCCAATGCTGTAGATGATGTGATTGTGGGCGGAACCTCTGACGCTACAGTGGCGAAGGAAAAACTATGTTTCTCCTGGAGGTCAACCGCCAACAGAGACGTTTCACCCTCAGATTAGTAAAACTGCTTCATGCTTTACTCAAACATCCAACAACATTTCCTTCTACGCTCTCAGTGATGGGTCTGAACCTTCAGAGTCCTGGTCCAGGGTAGTCCTCAGAGCCAGACTAGATCTGAGTGTGTCACATGCAGATCACTGAGTCACTAGCAGGGAGGCAACTCTCCACCCATCAGCCAACAGAGAGCTACAGGTGACCACCGTGATCACGGATATGAATACAAACACCTTTAACAGCCTCCACGGACTAAAGTGGAAGCATTCCTGCCCAAATTTACCTTGAGAGTCATGTTGATAAACTCTAGAGCAGTGGTTCTCAATGTTGGGGTCGGGACCCTCTCAGGGGTCATAAGACACTGGAAGGGGGTCACCAGATGCCTTTAAAGGGGACATATTATGCAAAAATCACATTTTCAGGCTTTTCTAACACAAAAATGTGTCCCTGGTCTGTCCACAACCCCCTCAAGTACCAGAAAAGTCCATTCCCTCCCCCCTCTCTTTCTCCACCTTTCAGAAAATGTGTGCTGAAACAAGCCGTTCTCAGATTTTACCCTAGTGACCTCACCGGGGGCCTAAGCACCCGCCCCCAGGATTGGTTGGCCCTCCCCCACTTGGAGGAAAGTTCCGCCCTCGTCCACTGATCCTCTTGGCTACCAGCTGACATGCTGGATAGCTCAGTGGGTTACCGTGCTGACTACAGTCTAGGAGGTTGATGGTTCAAATCCCAGTCTAAACTTTTTGGAAAAAAAAAAAAAGTGTCTGTAACATCAGGAGTGCTGCATCCATTTCCTGAGAGGGGTGTGGTCAGGGGCGGAGTCAGACAGCTTATTAACATTTAAAGACACAGAAACAGCTCTGAGCAGGGCTGACAGAGGGGTTTTTAGACATGCAGAGATCTAATACTAGAGTGTTTTTTCAGCAACAAACTTCACAGGCATGTTTAAGGACCTCTGAGACCAACATAAACATGTCCTGGAAGGGAAAAATATGTCCCCCTTAAGAAACTAAGAATATTTTTTTGCACAATTTGAGCCCATTTTTGCTTCTTTTTACCCTTTTTCTGCCACCTAACACCAAATTTGGCACAGTTTTACCTGTTTTTTTCACATTTCTTGCCAGATTTTGCCCCTTTTAATGCATTTTTACTACATTACTCTAATTTCCGTCACTTCGTCATCAACTTACAAAGCTTTTTCTGTGTATTTTTTCCACTTTAAAGACATTTTTGTCACTTTAAAACCCTTTCCGCCACTTTTCCTACCTAATATCGCCTCTATTGTCATTATAGCCACTGTTAATCCCTTCTCACCACATTTTATGCTAATTTTTGCTTATTAAACCACAATAAACACGTGCCATGCCCATTTCTGCCACTTTTAAGCCAATATTGACACTTTTAACTATTGTAACCACTTTTTATTCCCGTTTGTGCCACTCTAACCCAATTCTGCCTATTTTTTGCCACTTTTATTGAATTTTTTCCAGTCATAACCTATTTCTGCTGCTTTTATAAATCCAATTTCACCACCTTTTCCACCATTTCTGTTATATTTTTACCCATTTTATTTCTGATTAAAAAAAAGGGTTTACATTTTTAAGATGACTACAAACTATGACACAAACAATAAAAAATTCCCACAATTTTAGCTTTGCTAACAGTGAGCGTGACGTCATGGCTGGGCACAGAGAGCTCTTCCCTGTATGCCCCCTTATGGACGGCCTTATCTGCACATGACTATTCTTGTGCTTGGCTGTGTTCATCCACATTCAGTGGGGTCCTCTGTCTCTGGCACCTTTATTTTGGAGGTCGTAGGCTGAAAAGGTTAAGAACCTGTGCTCTAGAGGATCATGTCTGATTGATTTCCTCAGTTTTTCCATCCACGCCTGCTGTTGAGCTCTAAACTGCCTCATCCTCTTAGATTTTGTGCTCTAAATGTCTGTTAAAGTCCTTATTTTTGGAGAATCTCATGAAAGTACTAAAAAAAGTCTTTAAAAAGGCCCAAAACATTTCAGTTTTTCAACTTTATCACAAATCCTTAACATTTTAATGAAAAATACCCCCAAATTCTCTGGAAACTACTGAATTTTTCAAGCAAACCTACAAAGTCCTTATCAAGTTTCCTTCAAATTTGAAAAACACGTTCTCAAATTACCATGAAAATGCCAAAAAATCAAAGCAAATTTCCCCAAGCTTTCTGTGCACACAGGGTCTAAGAGGTTAAAGGTGATTCAGACTCTAAAATCCTTCAGACCCCCTCACTGATCCGGTCCACAGGCTGCCTACCTGTGCTGCTCTGGATGGTTCTCACGGTGGTGGCGGACGTTCGCGGAGGAGACGACGGCAGCAGGAGCAGCGGCCTCCCTCCCTCTCCTTCCTCGTCCCCCGCACAGCCCTGGTCGATGGCCCTCACGTAGCTGTGGCTCCTCATCCGGAAGCATCCGGGCATGGGCAGAGTGTCCATGGTGTCCATGCTGTCCATGGCAGCCTCCATGGCCTGGGACTGCAGCGCGCTGTAGACCTGCTCACAGACCTGCTCGATCTGTCCGTTCAGCTCCAGCTCGCTCAGCTGGACCAGGACGGACCAGGGGAGACCAGGAGGGACCAGGATGGACCAGGACGGACCAGGATTGACCAGGACAGGTCAGAGAAGACCAGGGGGGACGAGGACAGACAAGGACGGGCCAGGGTGGACCAGGATGGACCAGGATGGACCAGGACAGACCAGAGAAGACCAGGACAGACCAGGATGGACCAGGACGGACCAGGAACAGGGGAGAAAAGAGGAAAACAGATGAGGGAGAGCATACAGAGGAAAAAGAAAGGAGAGACTATGAGGAGATCTTTCTCAGGCCAGCGGGGGAACCTCGCTGGCCTGAGAAAGTTAAAGATGCTGGGATTAAAATTAGAGATGCTGAGATTAAAATAAGGGAGTATAAGATTACAGTTAGAGATGCTGAGATTAAAATTAGAGATGATGAGATTACAGTTAGAGATGCTGAGATTAAAATAAGGGAGTATAAGATTACAGTTAGAGATGCTGAGATTAAAATTAGAGATGATGAGATTACAGTTAGAGATGTTGAGATTAAAATTAGAGATTGTAAGAATACAGTTATGGATTAATGGATAATGAGATTAAATTTAGGATGATGAGATTAAATTTAGGATGCTGAGATTAAATTTAGGATGCTGAGATTCAATTAATGATGCTGAGATCAAATTTAGGATGCTGAAATTAAATTAATGATGCTGAGATTAAATTTAGGATGCTGAGATTAAATTTATGTTGCTGAGATTAAATTTAGGATGCTGAGATTAAATTAATGATGCTGAGATCAAATTTAGGATGCTGAGATTAAATTTACAATGCTGAGATTAAATTTAGGATGCTGAGATTAAATTTATGTTGCTGAGAATAAATTTAGGATGCTGAGATTAAATTAAAGGATGCTGAGATTAAATAAATGGATACTGAGGTTAAATTAAAGATGCTAAGATTAAATTTCAGATGCTGAGGTTAAATTGAAGATGCTGAGATTAAATTAATGATGCTGAGATAAAATTTAGGATGCTGAGATTAAATTTAGGATGCTGAGATTAAATTAATGGATACTGAGGTTAAATTAATGGATACTGAGGTTGAATTAAAGATGCTGAGATTAAAATTAGGATGCTGAGATTAAATATGAGCATACTGAGGTTAAATTTAGGATGCTGAGATTGAATTTAAGGATGCTGAAATTAAATTTAGGATGCTGAGATTAAATTAATGATGCTGAGATTAAATTTACTATTCTGAGATTAAATGAGCATACTGTGATTATATTAAAGGATGCTGAGATTATATAAATGGATACTGAGGTTAAATTGAAGATGCTGAGATTAAATTAAAGATGCTGAGATTAAATTAATGATGCTGAGATTAAATTTAGGATGCTGAGATTAAATTTAGGATGCTGAGATTAAATAAATGGATGCTGTGATTAAATGAATGGATACTGAGGTTAAATTAAGGATGCTCAGTTTAAATTTAGGATGCTGAGAATAAATTAGGGAGGTTGAGGTTAAATTTAGGATGCTGTGATCAAATTTAGGATGCTGAGATTAATTTTCGGAAGCTGAGATTAAATTTAAGGATGCCGAGATTAAATATTAGGATGCTTAGATTGAAATAAGGAAGCTGAGATTAAATTTAGGATGCTGAGATTAAAATATAAGGATGCAGAGAATAAATATAAGGATGATGAGATAAAATATAGGGATGCTGAGGTTAAATTAAGGATGCTGAGATTAAATTTACTATTCTGAGATTAAATAAATGGATGCTGTGATTATATTAAAGGATGCTGAGATTATATAAATGGATACTGAGGTTAAATTGAAGATGCTGAGATTAAATTAAGGATGCTGAGATTAAATTAATGATGCTGAGATTAAAGTTAGGATGCTGAGATTAAATTTAGGATGCTGAGATTAAATTTAGGATGCTGAGATTAAATTGAAGGATGCTGAGATTAAGTTAAGGATGCTGAGATTAAATATAAGGATGCTGAGAATAAATATAAGGATGCTGAGATCAAATATAGGGATGCTGAGGTTAAATTAAGGATGCTGAGATTAAATTTAGGATGCTGAGATTAAATTTAGGATGCTGAGATTAAATAAATGGATGCTGTGATTAAATTAAAGGATGCTGAGATTAAATAAATGGATACTGAGGTTAAATTGAAGATGCTGAGATTAAATTTAGGATGCTGAGGTTAACTTAAGGATGCTGAGATTAAATTTAGGATGCTGTGATTAAATTTAGGATGTTGAGATTAAATTGAAGGATGCTGAGATTAAATAAATGGATACTGAGGTAAAATTTAGGATGCCAAGATTAAAATTAGGATGCTGAGATTAAACAAATGGATGCTGTGATTAAATTAATGATGCTGAGATTAAATAAATGGATACTGAGGTTAAATTGAAGATGCTGAGATTAAATTTAGGATTCTGAGATTAAATTATTGATGCTGAGATTAAATTTAGGATCCTGAGATTAAATTTAGAATGCTGACATTAAATGAATGGGTGCTGAAATTAAATGAATGGATACTGAGGTGAAATTAAAGATGCTCAGTTTAAATTTAGGATGCTGAGAATAAATATAGGGATGCTGAGATTAAATTTAGGATGCTGAGATTAAATTTAGGATGCTGAGATCAAATTTAAGGATGCTGAGATTAAATATTAGGATGCTTACATTGAATTAAGGAAGCTGAGATTAAATTTAGGATGCTGAGATCAAATTTAGGATGCTGAGATAAAATTTAAGGATGCTGAGATTAAATATTAGGATGCTTAGGTTGAATTAAGGAAGCTGAGATCAACTTTAGGATGCTGAGATCAAATTTAGGATGCTGAGATAAAATATAAGGATGCTAAGAATAAATATAAGGATGCTGAGATAAAATATAGGGATGCTGAGGTTAAATTAAGGATGCTGAGATTAAATTCACAATGCTGAGATTAAATAAATGGATACTGTGATTATATTAAAGGATGCTGAGATTATATAAATGGATAGTGAGGTTAAATTGAAGATGCTGAGATTAAATTAAGGATGCTGAGATTAAATTAATGATGCTGAGATTAAATTTAGGATGCTGAGATAAAATTTAGGATGCTGAAGTTAAATTAAGGATGCTGAGATTAAATAAATGGATACTGAGGTTAAATTGAAGATGCTGAGATTAAATTTAGGATGCTGAGATTAAATTTAGGATGCTGAGATTAAATAAATGGATGCTGAGATTAAATAAATGGATACTGATGTTAAATATAAGGATGCTGAGAATAAATATAAGGAAGCTGAGATTAAATATAGGGATGCTGAGGTTAAATTTAAGGATGCTGAGATTAAATTTAGGATGCTGAGATTAAATAAATGGATGCTGTGACTAAATTAAAGGATGCTGAGATTAAATAAATGGATACTCAGGTTAGATTGAAGATGCTGAGATTAAATTTAGGATTCTGAGATTAAATTAAGGATGCTGAGATTAAATTTAGGATGCTGAGATTAAATTAAAGGATGCAGAGATTTAATCAATGATGCTGAGATTAAATTTAAGGGTGCTGAGATTAAATTTAGGATGCTGAGATTAAATTAAAGGATGCTGAGATTAAATAAATGGATACTGAGGTTAAATTAAAGGTGCTCAGTTTAAATTTAGGATGCTGAGAATTAAAGGATGCTGAGATTAAATTTAGGATGCTTAGATTACATTTAAGGATGCTGAGATTAAATTTAGGATGCTGAGATTAAATATAAGGATACTGAGGTTAAATTTAGGATGCTGAGATTAAATTTAAGGGTGCTGAGATTAAATTTAGGATGCTGAGAATACATATAAGGATACTGAGGTTAAATTTAGGATGCTGAGATTAAATTTAAGGATGCTGAAATAAGATTTACGATGCTGAGAGGAAATTTACGATGCTGAGATTAAATTAAGGATGCTGAGATTAAATTAATGGATACTGAGGATAAATTGAAGATGCTGAGATTAAATATTGGATGCTGAGGTTAAATTTAGGATGCTGAGATCAAATTTAGGATGCTGAGATTAAATTAAAGGATGCTGAGATTAAATAAATGGATACTGAGGTGAAATTGAAGATGCTGAGATTAAATTAAGGATGCCGAGATTAAATTAATGATGCTGAGATTAAATTTAAGGGTGCTGAGATTAAATTTAGGATGCTGAGATTAAATTAAAGGATGCTGAGATTAAATAAATGGATACTGAGGTTAAATTAAAGGTGCTCAGTTTAAATTTAGGATGCTGAGAATTAAAGGATGCTGAGATTAAATTTAGGATGCTTAGATTACATTTAAGGATGCTGAGATTAAATTTAGGATGCTGAGATTAAATATAAGGATACTGAGGTTAAATTTAGGATGCTGAGATTAAATTTAAGGGTGCTGAGATTAAATTTAGGATGCTGAGAATACATATAAGGATACTGAGGTTAAATTTAGGATGCTGAGATTAAATTTAAGGATGCTGAAATAAGATTTACGATGCTGAGAGGAAATTTACGATGCTGAGATTAAATTAAGGATGCTGAGATTAAATTAATGGATACTGAGGTTAAATTGAAGATGCTGAGATTAAATATTGGATGCTGAGGTTAAATTTAGGATGCTGAGATCAAATTTAGGATGGTGATTTTAAATTTCGGAGGTTGAGATTAAATTAAAGGATGCTGAGATTAAATATGAGGATGCTGAGATAAAATTAAGGACGCTGAGATTAAATTTACGATGCTGAGATTAAATTTAGGATGCTGAGATTAAATATAAGGATACTGAGAATAAATATTAGGACACTGAGATCAAATTTAGGATGCTGAGATTAAATTTAGGATGCTGATATCAAATTTAGGATGCTGAGATTAAATATAAGGATGCTGAGAATAAATATAAGGATGCTGAGATAAAATATAGGGATGCTGAGGTTAAATTAAGGATGCTGAGATTAAATTTAGGATGCTGATCTTAAATATAAGGCTGCTGAGATTTAATTAATGATGCTGAGATTAAATATAAGGATGCTGAGATTAAATTTAGGATGCTGAGATTAAATATAAGGATGCTGAGAATAAATATTAGGACACTGAGATCAAATTTAGGATGCTGAGATTAAATTTAGGATGCTGATATCAAATTTAGGATGCTGAGATTAAATATAAGGATGCTGAGAATAAATATAAGGATGCTGAGATAAAATATAGGGATGCTGAGGTTAAATTAAGGATGCTGAGATTAAATTTAGGATGCTGATATTAAATATAAGGATGCTGAGATTTAATTAATGATGCTGAGATTAAATATAAGGATGCTGAGATTAAATTTAGGATGCTGAGATTAAATATAAGGATGCTGAGATTAAATTTAGGATGCTGAGATTAAATTTAGGATGCTGAGATTAAATTTAAGGATGCTAGGATTAAATATAAGGATGCTGAGATAAAATATAGGGACGCTGAGATTAAATCAAGGATGCTGAGATTAAATTTAGGATGCTGAGATTAAATTTAGGATGCTGAGATTAAATATAAGGATGCTGAGATTAAATATAAGGATGCTGAGATTAAAGATAAGGATGCTGAGATTAAAGATAAGGATGCTGAGATTAAATATTAGGATGCTGAGATTAAATATAAGGATGCTGAGGTTAAATATAAGGATGCTGAGATTAAAGATAAGGATGCTGAGATTAAAGATAAGGATGCTGAGATAAAATGTAGGGATGCTGAGGTTAAATCAAGGATACTGAGATTAAATTTTGGGGTTTTACAATACAGCTGAAAACAGTCTAATATTGCCTATGCATAACATCTAGGTTAGGGATGGGAGACTTTGGTGATCCTGCTGGCGACCAGTTTTTCACCCCTGATTTAGGCTCCCTGTGATTCACAAGCTGTTACCACTGCACCCTGTCAGCACTTAAAACCAGTTCAGACTGAAGATTTGGAACAGAGCAGGTTTACAGTACTGTAAATGAAAATGTGAACAGATCAGTTTAGAACTACACACTTCTCCTGTTAGAGCTGAAAGGATCTGTGTGGGGAGAGCAGACATTCTGATTAAGGAGTTTATAGGGTTAAAGGGTCGATCCATGCAGAGGAGGACATTTGAAGTGTTAATAGAGGAGTTAAAGGGTGATTTGGTCTGTTAATGGTGAGAGTCAGGCTGAGGAAGTGAAGGTTCAAGGTGAGGTTAAGGTGGGACGAATGAAGGCTGACGGGGCCCAGCGTTCTTCTATGTGATAAATTCACCCACACATCCACCAATCACAATCGCATGGAGACTAAACTACGAGGCTCACAGCCATCAAGAAATCTCATCTCAACGTTTTTGTTTTACAGAGTTAAATTTCCCAGGACAGAGAATGAAATGTGTGACCGGTGCAGAGTGGACAGTGAACCAGCAGCAAAGCCTGGTGTAACAGCAGTAAACATAAACTAAAGGCTGATGGCTGCAGACATGCTCAGATTATTCAAAGTGTCTGACAGAAAAACAGAGAGGATCCCTGCAGAGAGAGACATTTTTGATGATAAGTAGAAGGATTTCTGTAAAACATGTTTCTCTCTGGAGACGCTGCTTTTGAAGAAGAAAGGTAAAATTACCAAGCAGAAGAAGAAGGCTGCTTAATTAGTCATTTTGTGTTTGTATGTTTTTTAGTGTGTGGGTGGGACTGATATATTGTTCTGGATCTGACAAACCCTTACTACACAGCAGGAAAAATACACCAACTGCTGTTTGAGGCGACAGTAGAGTAGAGACGCTCTGAAATATTTGTGTCAGCGGTAGCTTTGACAAGAACACTGCAGTGAAAGTTTTTACTTGGCATGAAAACATCTAACCATAAAAGTATCTCTGTTCTTTCTACATTTACTACTTTTGTCTTTTTGCCCCAAAATAAATGGCTAAAAAATGTAAGGCCTGTCACCTTACTGGACCAAATCACTCAACCTTCAGGGGTATCAGTTGGCCCTTTTAGGAAGCTCAGGAGATTGCTTTGAATTTTGCCTTTTCTCTGCACATGCTCTCATTTTTCATTTGCACCAAAGCCGCTGAAACTGATTCAAAAACACTGTGCCAGAAATCTTGGGTTCCTCCTGGTGCACTGAATCCTGAGTCATTCCTGGTGCAGTGGACCATGAGTTCCTCCTGATGCACTGGAGCATGAGTTCCTCCTGGTGGAGTGAAAATTGGGTTCGTCCTGGTGCAGTGGACCATGGGTTCCTCCTGGTGCAAAGGATCTTTGTTTTGCCTGCATTCCTCCCGTTGTAGGGACCTTGGGTTCATCCTTGTGCATTGGAGCCTGGGTATAAAAACCTGGGTTCCACCTTGTGCATTGCAGCCTGGGTTTCTCCTGGTGTAAGAATTCTTGGTTTTCCTGACGTAGTGAACCTTCGCTTCCTCCTGGTGCAGAAGGTGATGGGTTCAGTGGAGTCTGAGTTTATCCTGGTGCAGTGGACCATGGCCTCTTCCAGGTGCAAGAGACCATGGGCTCCTCCCCATGCAGTAGACCATGGGTTCCTCCTGGTGCAGTGGACCATGGGTTCCTCCTGGTGCAGTGGACCACGGGTTCATCCTGGTGCAGTAGTCCATGGGTTCCTCCTGGTGCAGTGGACCATGGGTTCCTCCTGGTAGAGAAGACCAGGGGTTCTTACTGGTGAGTATCCCTTGGGTTCCTCCTGGTACAGTAGACCATGGGTTCCTCCTGGTACAGTAGACCATAGGTTCCTCCCGGTACAGTAGACCATGGGTTCCTCCTGGTACAGTAGACCATGGGTTCCTCCTGGTACAGTAGACCATGGGTTCCTCCTGGTACAGTAGACCATGGGTTCCTCCTGGTACAGTAGACCATGGGTTTCTCCTGGTACAGTAGACCATGGGTTTCTCCTGGTACAGTAGACAATGAGTTCCTCCTGGTACAGTAGACAATGAGTTCCTCCTGGTACAGTAGACCATGAGTTCCTCCTGGTAGAGTGGACCATCGGTTCCTCCTTGTTCAGCAGACCATGGGTTCCTCCTGTTGCAGTGGACAATGGGTTCCTTCTGGTAGAGTGGACCATGGGTTCCTTCTGGTGCAGTGGACAATGAGTTCCTCCCATTGCAAAGGACAAAGAATTTTTCCTGGTACAGTAGACCATGAGTTCGTCCCGGTAGAGAGGACCATAAGTCTCTCCTTGTGCAATTGGGTCTAAGTTTATCCTTGTGCACTGGAGCCTGGGTTCTTCCTGGTGCAGTATCCCTTGGGTTCCTACCTGTACAGAGTGGACCATGGGTTCCTCCTGGTAGAGTGAACCATGGGTTCCTCCTGGTGCAGTGGACAATGGGTTCCTCCTTGTATAGTGGACCATGTGTTCCTCCTGGTGCAGGACTATACCTCTCTGCTTTTGGACACAGAGTTTTGGTGGTTCCATGATGACTTAAGGCATTGCTATCTGTGTCTTGCCCCCTCATCACCCTGGCCTACATGACACCTAGCAGCTCAGGGAGGGTCTGATCCTGACTTGAGTGGAGATTACCAGGAGACCATCAGGAGGTCATACTTTGGTTTTGGAGTGCTGCCCGCAGTAGGTTGATGATTTCAGTTTCCATAGACCACAGTTCAGTCCTTGATGTACTACATGTCTCCTTAAAGACATGAAAACTAGTGATGATGGTTCAGCCTTGTGGACATTCTTACTGTGCTTTTACCTCTAATCTAAATGTTTGAAACAAAATTCATTCAAAGTCTTTGCTGTTATTTACTGTTATTTTCAGGAGCACCACTTTGACTCCTCCAAAAAGTCAATCCGATAACTTTTAGACTGAAATATCTGGCTTCATAGAGTCTTAGATATAAAATCTTATCTTTGCTTGGCTCTTATCCACCCTGACTCTCACTGTTTTCAGACTGAAGCTAATGTAGTTAGCCTGCAGCTAGCTGTTAGCAGGCTAAACTTTAACATGAACTCTGTTGAACATCGCTCCTCAGTGTATAAAAGTACATAACAGGATTCAGAGACACAGCAGACCAACCTGACTGATGGTGCTCATGGCCCGCATGTAGCTTTCATTGCGTGAGCGGTATTGGGGTGAGGACAGCAGCGATTTGGGGTCGAGGAGGGTTTTGGGGTCCAGGGTATCCAGGCTTCTATTGATTGAAACCTCACTCACCGCTCGCAGGTAACTGTGGCTCCTGATCTGCAGCTTTGGGGAGTGCTCTGTGGAGATCCTGCGGACAGGGGAAAGAGACGGAGGGTTAGGAAAAACAGAGCTCGCCACCCAGGCCTCATCTAAAACCATGTAGATCAATCCCATCTACACCGTCTGCTCTTTAATCCTTTCTCAGACTGAACCTCCTCTGCAGTACGCCTACAGCACCTTCTCCAGCCCCCTCAGCAGAGCTGAACTGTAGTAAAACTGACTAAAGTCATTCAGAAAGTGTTTTCTCAGGATGTTTTTTGAATGTGGCTGTCAGGACTGTTGAGTGAGTAATCCATTTTGTTTGGAACAGAATAGTTATGGTAGAAGGATAAGATTCCAGCCAGCAGAGCCTCTTTATCTACAGTTTAAACGTGTCAATCAGAGGAGTTCGAATGTGGATGTTTTACAGGAGAATCAGCTCCAGGGACTGAATGCATCCATTTATGGCTGACTGATGCAGCTGTAATCCTTTTGTCTTTATTCGTCAGAGCTGTTAAATCGACTTATCACTTTTATTTTGTCTAGCTATTTACACCAGCGTCTCAGTTTAGTCATGGAAAAAAACAAACTCTTCACCCAGAGCCCTCTAATGTCCAAGCTGAGAAGCACAACACAATTAAGCACAACCTTCATGTTTTCATGGGGGCCATATTTCATTTATCTCTACACTTTCCTGTCTTAATCTTAGGCTGACTGACTTCCTGTTTGGACTTGCTTTTATTCTGAAAGATTCAAACCTAGAGTGGACCAGAGAAAAAATGAACTTGCTCTGGATCTTAAAGGAAGTGGACAGTAAAAAGGTCAGTGTTTGATGACTTCTGATTTCTTTCTCTGAGCTCCCTGTGAGTTTTTAAAGAGAAACGAGACAGAGAGGAGCAGTGATGGACTTACACCATATGGACTAAAGTATTTGTCCAGCTGTTAATTATTGAGTTCAGGTGTTCCAATCAGACCCACAAAAACATGGCAAAAAATGAGTGAAAAATGACTTAAATAGGCAAAAAGCAGTCAAGAGTGGCAAAAAAGAGCAAAAACTAGGAAACACGTGGTATTTAATGGCAAAAGCTTCCTTAAACGGGCAAGAACGATGCAAAAGAGGCAAAAAAAAGTGGCAAAAATGGGCAGAAAAATGGGGGGAAAAAAGGGCATTTAATGTCAAAATGTCGCTGAAATGAGTTACAGGTGACAAAAATGGCCCAAATTTGGCAAAAACATGGCAAAAAAAAGAGTGAAAAGTGACTAAAATAGACAGAAAAGCAGTCAAGAGAATTTGATCTCCCCAGGACAGATTTTTTCAGGTACTTGCAGTTAAGAACCTTTGTGAAAACACAAAAGGAGCTGGATAAACTCATAAAACCTACCCCTTTAGAAAAGTTTCTTATTCTAATACAAAAGGGGAAGGAAAACAATAAGAAAATAATCTGTAAATTATATGATATATTTCTGACTATGACCCTAAGCAGTTCTTTGGAGGTGAGGCGGAGATGGGAGGCGGAAATAAATATAACTTTAACGGAAGATGATTGGAAGGAAGTGTGTACTGAAGCACATTTAGTTACAAACTCAAACACGTGGAGGGAATTTAAATGGAAAATGATCATTAGATTTTTTAGGACTCCAGATTTGAAAAATGTTTCAGTCACAGTCCAGCTCCTGTTGGAGAAACTGTGGAGCATACGTTGCCAATTACACTCATATATTTTGGACATGTCCTAAACTCTGTCTGTTTTGGAGGGAGATATTTGATGCATTAAAGGAAATTTTTCAACAGGACATTCCACAGGATCCCAGAGTAGCACTGCTAGGGGTCACACCCAGGGGTCTGAATGGGAGATCCAAAAAATACTTGTTAAACATACTATTTACAGCAGCCCTTAAGTGTATAACCATAAGATGGATGAAACCAGACCCACCCACTTATAATATATGGATGCAAAAAGTCTGGGATATCTATCAAATAGAACAAATCACTTACCTATTAAGACTCCAAAAAGACATTTTTACCTCACGTTGGAAACCTGTTATGGCTTTACTTTTACAGTAAAGATGCAGTTTCTTAGTACCGATCCATTGTATGTGTCGTGTGCTACTTTGCTTTACAATCATTGTGCCATATTATTTTAAATTTAATACTGCACCTTACACCTGGACTTTCTAGATCCTGATATGTGATGAGGGGTTTCCTTTTATTTTTGTTTTGTTTTGTTTGTTTGACTAAAAGGGATTCTACTCTTCTTTATTGTTTAATTTTACTTACATGCTTAAGTACACAGGTGTGTATTTATGATTATTAGTATATGCTCTTGAGTAGGTGTGTATGGCTGCATATATACATATGTTTATGTTTGACCATTTCTTTAAATCTTTTATTTCTCTTTTTCTTTGTTTATTCCATAAGGAATTGATTAATGTGATGGGTACTAATACTATACAGCTGGAAGAGAAGGACATGTCTATATTGTACTGTTGTTGATTGAAAAATAAATAAAAAATAAGTTCCAAAAAAAAGAAAAGTAGTCAAGACTGGCACAAAACAGCAAAAAAAAAGGAAAAAGGGGTATTTAATGGCTTTTGTAGACCCACAGGTGTATAAAACCTCTCCGTGCAGTCTCAAACATCTGCGATCCTAAACAGCTTGCTCTGCAGAGCTCAGAGACTTCCAGCGTGGTTCTGTGATGATGATGAAACCTTTGACACAATTCATCCCTGCTGGATATTCTACACTCAGCTGTCAGTGGTGTTATTAGAAAGTGGAAGAGTTTAGGAACAACAGCGACTCAGCCATGAAGCAAAAGACCAGGTAAGATCACAGAGCGGGGTTAACGACTGCTAAGGCTCATGGGTAAAAGTCTCCAAGTCTGCTGATTCCATAGCTGAACTTCCTCTGGCATTAATGTAAACACTAAAACTGCAGCAGGAGCTTCATGAATGGGTTTCCATGGCAACAGCTGCATGCAAGCCTCACATCACCAAGTCTAAAACCAAGCATCAGATGGAGTAAAGCACACCGACACTGGACTGTGGCGCAGTGGAAACGTGTTCTGTGGAGTGACCAGTCATCTTCTCTGTTTACAGTCACATGGGTGAGTCTGGGTTTGGAGGATGCTGGGAGAACATTACCTGTCTGACTGTGAAGTTTGCTGGAGGAGGAAAAATGATATGGGGCTTTTATTCAGGGTCTGGGCTAGGCCCCTTATCTCCAGTGAAGGCAGATCTTAATGCTTCAGCGGACCGAGACATTCTGGACAATGCTACGCTTCCAACTGTGTGGCATCAATTTGGGGAAGGCTCTTTTCTATTCCAGCATGACGGTGCCCCAGAGCACAAAGAAGGACTAGAATGACATGTTTCGATGAGTTCAGAGGAAGAACTTGTGAACCTGACCTCAACCTCCTCCATCACCTTTGGGATGAACTGGAATAAAGATTGTGAGCCAGGCCTCCTGGTCCAACATCATCACTTGACCTCATAAATGCTCTACAGAAAGAATGGACACACATTCCCACAGAAACACTCCAAAGGTTAGTAGAAATCCTTCCGGGAAGAAGACAGACTCCAGCAGACTCCGTATTAAAGTATTTTAATACAATTTTAATACAATGTCATTACAGTCCCTGTTGGTGAAATAGTCAGGTGGCTAAATACTTTTGTCCACATGTATTTAAAATCACTGTGGCTGAAGGGAGACTTGAATAATCCAAAGTACAAGGGAAAGTAACAAATTACATTTACTCTCATTACTGTTAATGAGTAGCTTTACATGTACATGTCTCTGTGTCTCTATGTGTCTCTGTGTAGCTTTGTCTCTCCATCTGTTTGTCTCTATGTGTCTTTATGTCTCTGTGTCTCTGTGTCTCCTTGTCTCTCCGTTTGTCTGTATGTGTCTGTATGTCTCTCTGTCTCTATGTCTCTCTATCTCTCTGTCTCTTCATGTCTCTTTGTCTCTAAGTGTCCCTTTGTCTCTCTGTCCCAACATGTCTCTCTGTCTCTACGTGCATCTTTGTCTCTCTGTCTCGACATGTCTGTCTCTACGTGTATCTTTGTCTCACTGCCTCTATGCGTCTCTTTGTCTCTACGTGTATCTTCGTCTCTCTGTCTCGACATGTCTCTGTCTCTACGTGTATCTTTGTCTCTCCGCCTCTACGTGTCGCTTTGTCTCTAGGTGTATCTTTGTCTCTCTGTCTCGACATGTCTCTGTCTCTATGTGTATCTTTGTCTCTCCGCCTCTACGTGTCGCTTTGTCTCTAGGTGTATCTTTGTCTCTCTGTCTCGACATGTCTCTGTCTCTATGTGTATCTTTGTCTCTCCGCCTCTAAGTGTCTCTTTGTCTCTACGTGTATTTTTGTCTCTCTGTCTCGACCTGTCTCTGTCTCTACGTGCATCTTTGTCTCTCTGCCTCTACGTGTCTCTCTGTCTCTGTATGTCTCTTTTTCTCTACATGTCTCTTTGTTTCTACATGCCTCTATGTGTCTCTCCGTCTCTATGTGTGTCTTTGTCTCTTTGTCTTTACGTGTCTCTTTGTCTCTACGTGTATATTTGTCTCTCTACCTCTACGTGTCTCCTTGTCTCTCAGTCTCTACGTGTCTCCTTGTCTCTACGTGTCTCTTTGTCTCTCTGTCTCTATGTGTGTCATTGTCTCTACATGTCTCTTTGTCTCTACATGCCTCTACATGTCTCTCTGTCTCTATGTGTCTCTTTGTCTCTACGTGTCCCTTTGTCTCTCTCTGTCTTTACGTATCACTTTGTCTCTTTGTCTCTATGTGTCTCCTTGTCTCTCTGCCTCTACGTCTCTCTCTGTCTCTGTCCCTAAGTATCTCGTTGTCTCTTTGTCTCTACGTGTCTCCTTGTCTCTCTGCCTCTCTGTGTCAGTTGTCTGATCCAGTGTAAAGCTGTTACCTCTCCTACTCCCTCTAATGACTCTCTTTCTATTTTCAGTGCTGTAAAAGCTTAATTAGACAAAGCTGATAGTTCCTGCTGTCGATCAGACGTTAGATTACACGTCTCCCACAGGAAAAATTACCCAGAAGTCCTTTAGCACAGAGTGAAGGCTGCTTCAGCAAAATTAAACCTACAGAAATGTGTATTCCTCCACGATAAAAATCTTTTTCATTGAGAAACCTTATCAGTTATTTGGAATATTTTTGTTGTAATATTTTGTAATATGTTGTTATTGATATCTGAAGGTTTTGTCCTTAAAGTTAGCTCCTTCTGCTCTTGTAGAAATTCCTCAAGTAACAACCAACCAGCTAAACACAGACCAACCAACAACCAACCAACAAACCAAACAGCTAAACACAAACCAACCAAAAACCACCCAACTAACCAGCTAAACACGAACCAACCAACAACCAACCAACAAACATAACAGCTAAACACGAACCAACCATCAAACCAACAAACCAAACAGCTAAACACAAACCAACCAACAACCAAAAACCACCCAACAAACTAACCAGCTAAACAAGAACCAACCATCAAACCAACAAACCAAACAGCTAAACACAAACCAACCAACAACCAACCAACAAACTAACCAGCTAAACATGAACCAACCAACAACCAACCAACAAACTAACCAGCTAAACATGAACCAACCAACAACCAACCAACAAACCAAACAGCTAAACACAAACCACCCAACAACCAACCAACAAACCCAACAGCTGAACACGAACCAACCAACCACCCCCCAACAAACCAAACAACTAAACACGAACCAACCAAGGACCAACCATCAAACTAACCAGCTAAACATGCACCAACCAAACACCACCCAACAAACTAACTAGCTAAACACGAACCAACCAACAACCAACCAACAAACCAAACACCTAAACACGAACCAACCAACAACCACCCATCAAACTAACCAGCTAAACATGCACCAACCAAACACCACCCAACAAACTAACCAGCTAAACACGAACCAACCAACAACCAACCAACAAACCAAACTCCTTAACACGAACCAACCAACAACCACCCAACAAACCAAACAGCTAAACACCAACCAACCAACAACAAACAAACCAAGTAACCAGCTTAACACGAACCAACCAACAACCAACCAACAAACCAACTAAACATGAACCAACCAAAAAACAACAAACCAAGAAACCAACCAGCCAACAACCAAGCAACCAACACACTTACCAACCACCAACCAACCATCAAACCAACAAACCAACCAACAAACTAACCAGCTAAACACAAACCACTCAACAACCAACCAACAAACCCAACAGCTGAACACGAACCAACCAACAACCACCCAACAAACCAAACAGCTAAACACGAACCAACCAACAACCACCCAACAAACCAAACAGCTAAACACAAACCAACCAACAACCACCCAACAAACCAAACAGCTAAACATGAACCAACCAACAACCAACCAACAAACCAAACACCTAAACACGAACCAACCAGCAACCAACAAACCAAGAAACCAACCAGCCAAAAAACCAAACACCTAAACACGAACCAACCAACAACCACCCAACAAACCAAACAGCTAAACATGAATCAACCAGCAACCAACAAACCAAGAAACCAACCAGCTAACACACCAAGCAACCAACACACTTACCAACCACCAAGCAACCAATTAACCGACAAACCAACCAACAAACCAACCAGCTAGCCAACCAACAAACCAACCAACAACCAACCAACAAACCAGCCAGACAACAAACCAACAAACCAACCAACAACCAACCAACAAACCAGCCAGACAACAAAGCAACAAACCAGCCAACAACCAAACCAACAAACCAGCCAACATCCAACCAACAAACCAGTCAGTCAACCAACAAACTAGCCAACAGACCAAACAACAAACAACAAACCAGCCAACAACCAACCAACCAACCAACCAGCCAACCAACCATCAAACCAAGCAACAA